>NC_057800.1:141019144-141040551 GCF_018294505.1 Triticum aestivum
CGCGCGCCGCTGCCGCCGGCCTGGTCGCCGCCGCCGGTCCCGCGCGTCGCGCTCCCATCCACCGCCGCCTCCCTCCGCCTCCTTGTCGCCGGCCGCCGCCGCGTCGTCTCCGGTCGCCGTCTCCGGTGAGATCCTGTTGTCGGGACCAGATCCACGAGTTCCGCGTACCAAACGCCTCCCCGCCATCCTGGATCTCCTCGTCCTTGGTTGTCTTCGCCCCGTTGACTTTTCCCGCGAGGTCTAAATTTCTCTAGTCCCCGAAGTTTCCAATATTTTGTGGCTACCTTCATCATGCCATAACTTTGTGCTCGCTGCTTCGTTTTGCATGCATGATATATCAAAATGTTCATCATGATGTCCTCTTCATTTTGTTCCATTGCACCATGCTTGTTTGATTCCATCTTGATGCCCTAATTGTTGATGCAAGAGTGCTTCATAATGTTAGGTGTTGATTCTTATCAGTTTATGAGCATTTGTCATTTTTGCCATGATTATTGTGTGCTTCATATGAGCATGAGCTCTACATGTGTTTTGTTATATGCCATGCCATCTTTACAGGGGTGTATGCCATTTATTTTTGTGATCAATGTGGTGACTAGCACAAGCATGCAAAGTAGCTCTCGTGATGTTGCTGATTTCGGGGACTTAGAATTTCACTAAGTCTTCTCCCTGCTGTTATTTTTATGCCATGTATTCATGTTGCTACAGAGTGGTCCATGCCTCTTTTGAGCATGTTCAGTAAGGATGATTTTGAGATATTTTTATGATCTATCCACCCATGCCCTTTTTGCATTTATGGAGTGCCCTAGCATGAATCAATCTTGCTCTACTTTTTCTATAAAATGATCCTGGCAGATTGTTTACATGTTAATCAATTTTGCCAAGGTTGTTGTAGTTGATCCATGCATGCTATGAGATTGTTCTTGCCATGGTTAGCTTCTTGATCATGTCTTCTTGCGGGTAGTATGCTTAGCTTGTCATGCAATTCCTTGTGTTGAGTGCATCGAGCTCACAAGCATGCCTTCATAATTCTGTTTATGCCATGCCATGTTTTTCTGCTAAGTCTGAATCTGTTAACAAAACTTGCTATGTTTACATGGGTGCCATCATATCTTCTGGTCCTTTTTGGCTTATGGTCAGTAAGGGACTTTTGTTATAGGAATGCTTTGAGTAGATTCATGACATGACTTTGCTTGCTATGTTATGTTCCTGTAGCATGTTGTTATCTTGCTCTAGACATTGCTTCCTGATGTTAATTCCTGCCATGTTAGTATTTTCTCTAAGTCTGTGATGCTGATATCTTTTGCACTTTTGCCATGCTTGTTTGAACCTGCTCTTGTGTGATTTAGCCGTAGCTCAGTGTTCATCTTTTGTCAAGCATCTTGAGTAGATCACTGCCATATGCTTTGTTGGTATGTTGGAGTGTAGTAGCTTAGTTTCTTGTTGCATTCTAGATGGCATCATGATGTTAATCGCAGAATTGTGCCATTCTTGTTTTGCTTGCCATTTGCGAACCGTGGATCCGATTCCGGTGATCTTTATATCGATTTCGACCGAAATCAACTCATCTTTCCAGCAGCACTCTTGGTTTGCCAAGTTGAGGCCTGGTTCAATCTTTTCCTTCCGGAGCATGCATATGCATTGCATATCACATCCCGCATATCATGCCATGCTTTGCATCATGTTGCTTGCGCATTGCATCGTGGTTGATTGTGGTTTCCTTGTCTTGTGTTATTGCATTGGGTAGAGCCGGGAGACGAGTTCATGATCGAGGAACCCGTTGAGTACGTTTACGAGGATCAAGCTTTCGTCTTCTCAGAGAACTTTGCGGGCAAGATGACCATACCCTCGAAATCACTTCTATCTTTGCTTGCTAGTTGCTCGCTCTATTGCTATGTCGCGATACCTACCACTTGCTATATCATGCCTCCCATATTGCCATGTGAAGCCTCTAACCCACCTTGTCCTAGCAAACCATTGTTTGGCTATGTTACCGCTTTGCTCAGCCCCTCTTATAGCGTTGCTAGTTGCAGGTGAAGATGGAGTTTGTTCCATGCTGGAACATGATTATTGTTGGGATATCACAATATCTCTTATTTAAGTAATGCATATATATACTTGGTAAAGGGTGGAAGGCTCAGCCTTATGCCTGGTGTTTTGTTCCACTCTTGCCGCCCTAGTTTCCGTTATACCGGTGTTATGTTCCTTGATTTTGCGTTCCTTACGCGGTTGGGTTACAATGGGAACCCCTTGACAGTTCGCCTTCAATAAAACTCCTCCAGCAAGGCCCAACCTTGGTTTTACATTTGCACTAACAACCTAGCCTTTTTCCCTTGGGTTTCCGGAGCCCGAGGGTCATCTTTATTTTAACCCCCCCCCCCCCGGGGCCAGTGCTTCTCTAAGTGTTGGTCCAACATGAGCGATGTCCGGCGCCCCCTGGGCAACCAGGGTCTATGCCAACCCGACGTCTGCCTCATCCGGTGTGCCCTGATAACGAGATATGTGCAGCTCCTATCGGGATTTGTCGGCACATCCGGGCGGCTTTGCTGGTCTTGTTTTACCATTGTCGAAATGTCTTGTAACCGGGATTCCGAGTCGGATCAGGTCTTCCTGGGAGAAGGAATATCCTTCATTGACCGTTAGAGCTTGTGATGGCTAAGTTGGGACACCCCTGTAGGGTTTGAACTTTCGAAAGACGTGCCCGCGGTTAGAGTAGATGGGAATTTGTTAATGTCTGGTTGTAGAGAACTTGACACTTAACTTAATTAAAATGCACCAACCGCGTGTGTAGCCGTGATGGTCTCTTTTCGTCGGAGTCCGGGAAGTGAACACGGTTTTGGTGTTATGCTTGAATGTAAGTAGTTTCAGGATAACTTCTTGATCACTTCTAGTTCACGACCGTGCTTTGCTTCTCTTCTCGTTCTCGTTTGCGTAAGTTAGCCACCATATATGCTAGTGCTTGCTGCAACTCCACCTCACTACCTTTTCCTACCCATAATCTTAACTAGTCTTGATCGCGAGGGTGTGAGATTGCTAAGTCCCTGTGACTCACAGATTACTTCCAAAACTAGTTGCAGGTGCCGTTGATACCAGTGCAGATGACGTAGCGGAGCTCAAGTGGGAGCTCGATGAAGATCTTGTTCGTTGTGTCATTTCATTTCTAGTTGATCAGTAGTGGAGCCCGGTTGGGGCGATCGGGGATCTACGCATTTGGGGTTGTCTTTATTTTGGTTCCGTAGTCGGACCTTGATTGTATCTGGATGATGTAATACTATATTTATGTATTGTGTGAAGTGGCGATTGTAAGCCAACTCTGTACCTCTTTCTTATTCAGTACATGGGATGTGTAAAGATTTCCCCTCTTGCGACATGCCTACAATGCGGTTATGCCTCTAAGTCGTGCTCCGACACGTGGGAGATATAGCCGCATCATGCGTGTTACAAGTTGACACTCCGACTTCACCCTCTCCGGCTCAAGTACACCGACATCGAACACTCTACGCCATGCCGCGCGCAATGATCGTCAAGCAAGCCTCAATCCTCTATGCGACACCGACTCTCAAGAGCATCGACGACGTCAAATCCAAGAGGCTTTTGTGCTAGCACACGAACGGCAACGACAACGCCAACTTGAAGAGGAAGAGCGAGCGCGCCTATAACAAGTTGCACAAGATGCCGAGGCACAACGCCAAGAACAACAACTCCGTGAATCTTAAGCACTTGCGGCGCAACAAGCCCTACGAGATTCAAGTCGAGCCGTAGCCAACCGAGGCCGACAAGTCCGTGAACAAGAGGAAGCACTTCACGAAGAACTTCACCAACTACAACATCAAGCTTGCGTGCACCGTCACGTTCCTCAAGTTCCTCCTCGAGCTCGACAAGCTCCTCCACAAGCTTGCCAAGAACATCAAGTTCATCAAGAGCATGGCGACAATGGAAATCCTCCACAACAAGAGCAACATGAGGTTAACAACCCTCCTCACCAAGAGCAATACGAGCTTGACAATCATCAACAACATGGTCGTCATCATCCCCGACCCCAACACAACGAAGAGCAATGCTACAACAAGCTCAAGTTCACCATGCCCAAGTTCAATGGAAGCAACGATCCCGAAGTGTACCTATCGTGGGCATTGAATGTTGACAAGATCTTTCGTTTGCACAACTACGACGAAGAGAAGAAGATCGCGATGGCATCCCTTGAGTTCCAAGACTATGTCCTCATTTGGTGGGAACAAGTTATCGAGCGCCGAGAGGCAAGAGGTGAACCACCCATCACTACTTGGACGCAAATGAAGGATGTCATGAGAGCATGCTTCGTGCCTACCTACTACAACAGCGAGCTCTTCAAGAAACTCCAACTACTCAAGCAAGGAACCAAGAGCGTTGAATAGTACTACAAGGAGATGGAGATTGCCATGATACGAGCCAATGTCACGGAAGATGATGAGCAAACTATGGCACGTTTCTTGAACAGACTCAACCATCCTATCAAGAAGATCGCCGACTTCTAACCATACTCGAACCTCATCGAGCTAGTGCATCAAGCTAGCAAAGCGGAATGCCAAGTGCAAGATGATTTCAAGTATTCCAAGTTCTCATCCAAGTCATACGGCTTCTCCAACAACCAAGCTTCAACGACTCCAACACCATCTACCAAACCTTCTACTAGCAACATCGACAAGTCAAGTTCCAAGAAAGCTTTGTCAACTCCAAGTCATCCTCCTACTACGAGAAACTTCAAGCCGAGAGCTTCATCCTCATCCACTCCAACCGATGAGACCATCAAGACGAGTTCCTTCAAATGCTTCACATGCGGAGGCCGAGGCCACAAGTCCTACGAATGCACCAATAAGAGAACCATGATCCTCAACGACGACGGCACATACGACTCGATGAGTGAAGGATAAATGGACGCTCTTGAGCAAGTCGCCATGCACCGGCAAGTGAACGATGAAGAGGAACAAGTCTTTTGCGATGAAGATTCAAGTCCCGCTCTTGTTGTCTCCAAAGTCTTGACTCTCCAACATCACCAAGAAGAAGACCAAAGATGCCACATATTCCACACTAAGGCCGGCATCAATGGACGATCCGTCAAGGTCATCATCGATGGAGGGAGTTGTCATAACCTCACAAGTGAAGAACTTTGCTCCAAGCTCCAATTGCCCAATACGAAGCACCCACATCCATACAAAGTGCAATGGCTTAGCGACTCCGGCCCTATCCAAGTCGAGCATCGAGTACAAGTCTCTTTGAAAATTGGCGCCTACGAAGACACCTTGGAGTGCGACGTCGTGCCAATGACCGTTTGCCACCTTCTCCTTGCACGCCCTTGGCAGTTTGATAGAGGATTCATCCACAACGGCCGAACAAACTACTACATCTTCAAGATGAAGGGCAAGGAATGCCTCCTTCGTCCAATGTCGCCAAGCCAAGTGATCGCCGACAAGCAAGCCACCCATTGTGGAGATCATAGTGAGAGAGCGAGCCACCAAAAAGAGAGTGAGCTCCACAAGCCCAAATCAAAACCTCCACGATGAGCGAAAAGAAGAACTTAGTCCTATTTGCCACCAAAAGTGAGATAAGAGGAGTGTGTGAGAACCCATCTAGTGTCCTACACTACGTCCTTGTGTGCAAGGACAATGCACCACAAACTAACACTTCTCACACTCTTCCTCTAGTGTTGTCTTCTCTTTTGCAGGAATTTCACGATGTTTTCCCCAACGAGCTACCTCCGGGACTACCTCCACTACGAGGCATTGAGCACCGCATCGACCTCATCCCCGGAGCACCGCTTCCGAACAAAGCTCCCTACCGCGTTAACCCCGAAGAAACCAAAGAAATACAAAGGCAAGTAAAACATCTCATAGACCATGGACATGTGCGTGAAGGTTTGAGCCCTTGTGTCGTCCCGGTCATTCTTGTGCCAAAACGAGATGGTAGCTTTCGCATGTGCTCCGATTGTGGACCTATCAATGCTATCACCGTTCATTATAGGTATCCCATCCCACGCCTAGATGATATGCTTGATGAACTTAGTGGTGCCACTATATTTTCCAAAATTGATCTTAAGAGTGGTTACTATCAAATCCGCATACAAGAGGGTGATGAATGGAAAACCGCTTTCAAAACCAAGTTTGGCTTGTATGAGTGGTTAGTCATGCCTATGGGTCTTTCGGAAGCACCGGGTACTTTTATGCGTCTCATGAATCATGTCTTTCGCCCTTACATTGGTATATTTGTTGTGGTCTACTTTGATGATATCCTTGTTTATAGCAAATCTCTTAGAGATCATGTCACCCATGTTCGAACCGTTTTGCAAACTCTTCAAAAAGAGCACCTCTATGCTAATATGGAGAAATGCCTTTTTGGCATTGACAAGCTCATTTTCTTGGGTTTTGTTGGTTCCTCTATGGGTGTTCATGTTGATGAGTCCAAGATCAATGCTATAAAGAATTGGCCACAACCAACTAATTTGCATCAAGTGCGTAGTTTTCTTGGCCTTGCGGGTTTCTATCGTCGCTTTGTGAAAGATTTTAGCACCACTACTTCGCCTTTTCATGCTTTTAGCAAGAAGAATGCGCCTTTTGCTTGGGGACTATCCCAAGATACCGCTTTCAATGAGCTTAAGAATTTGCTTACTCATGCTCCCGTGCTTGCTTTACCCAACTTTGACAAACCCTTTGAAATTCATTGAGATGCTAGCGGTAATGGCATAGGAGGTGTGTTAACACAAGAGAAGTGCCCCATAGCTTACTTTAGTGAGAAACTCTCCGGCGCGCAACTCAATTACCCCATCTATGACAAAGAGCTATATGCTTTAGCCCGCGTTTTGCATGAATGGGAACACTATCTTCGCCCTCATGAGTTTATCATTCATACCGATCATGAAACGCTCAAGTATCTTAAGGGCCAAACCAAGTTGAACAAGCGACATGCTAAATGGAGTGAATTTATTGAGTCTTTTCCTTATGTCATCAAGTACATTAAAGGTAAAGAAAACATTGTGGCGGATGCCCTTTCTCGCATATGCATGCTTGTTACTCAACTTGAATTGGATGTCATTGGCTTTGAGCATATCAAAGAATTGTATGAGCATGATCCTACTTTTTCTACTCCTTATGCCAAGTGTTTGACACTCACCTCTTGGGAATGCTATTACATAAAAGATGAATATCTTATGAGAGCTAACAGACTTTGCATCCCCGAGTCTTCTCTTCGTTTGTTGCTTTTGCAGGAATCTCGTGGAGGAGGCTTAATGGGGCATTTTGGACGCGACAAGACGTTCTCTATGCTCTCAAAGAACTATTGGCCCAAGATGTTTCGTGACGTCAATCGCTTCACCAACCGATGCTCTACATGTCGCAAAGCTAAGTCCAAAGCTCAATCTCATGGCCTTTATATGCCTCTACCAATTCCACATCAACCATGGGAAGACATTAGCATGGACTTTGTACTTGGTTTTCCTAGGACTCGAAATGGGAAGGATTCGGTATTTGTCGTTGTGGACCGTTTCTCAAAAATGGCACATTTCATTCCTTGCAACAAGATAGACGATGCTTCACATGTTGCTACTCTCTTTTGTAGGGAAATATTGTGCCTACACGGAGTGCCAAAGACGATCGTCTCGGACCGCGACGTCAAGTTCCTTAGCTACTTTTGGAAGACCCTATGCGCCAAGATCGGAATCAAGCTACTTTTCTCCATGGCATATCATCCACAAACCGACGGCCAAACGGAAGTTACCAACCACACACTCTCCGCTCTACTTCGAGTACTCATCAAGAAGAACATCAAGGAGTGGGAGGAGTGCCTACCTATCGCCGAGTTCACCTACAACCGAGCAAGACACTCAACAACCAGCAAGTCCCCCTTCGAGGTCGTCTACGGCTTCAACCCTTTGTCACCATTGGACATTCTCCCGCTACCAATCCAAGAGCGCATCAATTTGGACACTAGTGCAAGAGCGACACATCTCAAGAAGGCGCATGAAGATACAAGGAACACCATCGAGCGCCAAGTTCAACTCCTTGCGTCCAAGCTCAACTTCAACAAGCACCCCATGGTCTTCAACATTGGTGATCTTGTGTGGCTACACCTTCGCAAGGACCGTTTTCCACAAGAACGCAAGTCCAAGCTTCGAGCCCGAGCGGATGGACACTTCAAGGTGCTTGCACGCTAGAATGACAATGCCCACAAGATCGACATTCCTCATGACAAGTACTCCATGAGCGACATCTTCAACGTCAAAGATCTCTCTCCCTACCATGGTGATGAAGAATTTGATCCGAGGACGAATCTTCCCCAAGGGAGGGGAGATGATGTAGAGCATCCCAAGGTCATCCCCATGGACCTACCATCGCTTCACCAAGTACCTAGCGGACCCATGACACGAGCACGCGCAAGAGCTCTCGAAACCAAGGTGACATCACTCCTCTCACGTTTCCACTTCGATGCACATGAGACATGGCTACTACCTCATACGAACACATTGTGCATACTCAGGTACCATGGAGAAGCTAAGGAGCAAGGAGAAGAAGAAGAGGAAGATGGACGTGAATACGGAGAAGAAGAAGCGATGAAGAAGAAGCTCCGGACGACCGGCCAGGACCGGACGTCCGACGACCTCCAGGCTCCGGACATCCGACACTTCCACACCCGAGCCAAAACTACGGACTTCTGACGCTCCACGGACGACCGACGTTCCTCGGACAATCGACCCCGATCGGACGTCCGACCGAAGACCACCCGAGCCGAATCTACGGACGTCCGACATGCACCGGACGTCCGGACCCTCGCGAACCTCCGGACGACCGGTGACTCCCGGACGTCTGATGCCTGTGTGCTATTTCGTGTTGGGCCGCTGCCCATGTACCCCTTCGCCCCCCTCTTTTGCACTAAGACTATATATATACCTCCTATTCCTTCTAGCTAGGGTTAGCATTGGTTTAGCTCATTTGAGAGATAGAGCATTGCTCATCCACATCGGATCAACTCCTCGAGAGAGACCGCGGCCTCTTCGGAGAAGATCCCTTTGGATTCAAGACCTCCTCGTGGAGAAGAACATCAAGACCTCCTCACGGAGAAGACCGGCTACCCTTGTATCGTCCCTAGTTGATCGTGTACCGTTTGAACTCTTATGTATCCAAGGATCTAGCACATGTGGGACTATCTTTTGTTGGTTTAGTGATTCTCCCATGTTTTCCCTTGTGTTTCCCCCCGTTTTCCCCCTTGTGTTCTTCGTGTTCATCGCGGGATCCGCTCCTTTCATGAAAGATCGGACAATTAGGGTTCTACCTTACATCAGCATCTTTATGATCACCCAGTTACGTTGTGACGTTTGATAGCACATAAGGTGTTCCTCCGGCATCCGGGAGTTGCATAATATCATAGTCGAAGGAATATGTATTTGACATGAAGAAAGCAATAGCAATAAAACTGAATGATCATTATGCTAAGCTAACGGGAGGGTCCTGTCCATCACATCATTCTCCTAATGATGTGATCCCGTTCATCAAATTACAACACATGTATATGGTTAGGAAACTTAACCATCCTTGATTAATGAGCTAGTCTAGTAGAGGCTTAGTAGGGACACAGTGTTTTGTCTATGTATCCACACATGTATCAAGTTTTCAGTTAATACAATTCTAGCATGAATAGTAAACATTTATCATGATATAAGGCAATATAAAATAACAACTTTATTATTGCCTCTAGGGCATATTTCCTTCACTCACGTCGAAGGAGTCTCACCGAAAGCGCGATTCGCAGGACGACCAGAGAGAACTTTTGAGGACCCAAAACCCCACACTCCCGGGAGGGACCCCATTGGGGAGTGCAGTGGCTATGGGCTGCCCTAGGTCTGTCAGGCCGCCCCTAGAGCCTCGGATTCGTAGCTCTCCAACACGAAGAATGACGAAGAACGAGGGAGCAATAACGGGGGAAGGACAAAACGTAGATGAAAAAAGTGGTAGATGCGTTGTGATTGTGTGTTGTTATTCAATCAGACGTTACCTCTTACATATATATGAGGCGGCTGGACTTTCCGTACAAGAAAAGGACTTAAATCCCATCCAAAAAATCAAAAGTTAACCTAACTCGGACTATGAGGGCCGAAACTTCCGGGCTAAAATTACATCAAGTAGCCCTCTTGTACAGCTCCTGCAGGTCGCACATGGCCTTGGATCGCGATGGTCCAAAAAGCACAGTTGTAGATCTTGCAATGGAGAAAAACTCTTCAGTTGATTACTTTTTCATCCGAGGTCATCTTGAGGTTGAATTCGGGCCCGCAAATCTGCAAATAATGTTAAAACTCTAGTTTTCGGGGCGCACCGTGTGCAAACTTTCGGTTTAGCCCGGAACCTCCCCGGAAGTTTTGCCCGGAACTTCTGGGGCAGACTTTTGTAGCACACCATTTTGGCTCTAACTTTTACATACGAACTCTGATTGAGACAATTTTTATATGAAAATCAATCATTTCGACGAGACTAAGACAATTCGTGTAGAAATGTTTCTCATATGAGGTCATCTTGGAGGCTTAATTGGCCGAACAATACTATGAATACAAAACCTTAATACTTTGAGCATAGTTTCGGCCCTCAAGATGAGGTCGGATAGCGATGGCCCAAACTTCAAAGATGTTCATGTCGACAATATGAAACTTTTTCATGTAGATCACTTCTTCATTTGAGGCCATCTTAATCAAGTTCTTGATCGTGTCAAAATCTGGTGTCAACAAGGTGTATTTTCTTGAAGTGAAAAGTATGCCCGGAAAAAGCGGTACCCTTTAATTTGTTTGAATGGCATCTAATTAGGTCTGGTTGTTGCCAACTTTTTCTACCTTTACAAATTAAAGAAGTTATCGATTTTACTAGGATTTGATGTGACAAAGTGTCGACAGATGTTTGCTAACTCCATGCCTGACTGCATATATACCCGGTGATGACTTGACCGTCCTTGAATCCATTTCTTTCCGTTTATAGGTTGGAGGCCATGTTTCCTGCCATTTGTTAAGAGGCTTCATCCATACAGGTTAAACCGTGTGCACTCAGTTTGCTCATTTAAATAATCCAATCGATGTATCTAAAGCGAAGGAAAGGTTAGGTGCATGCTAGGTGTGTCGATTACACTTGGCACAAGCACAAGTGCAAATTAAACTTTAATTGGAACCAAGTTCTTTTGAAAGCATCTGGATTCTGGTGGAACAAGTTGCTAAAAGTTGCTGCAAAACTTACAGGCTCATACATAGCCCCAGTTCTTTTGCCAGAATCTGGGGATTCTCCCAGAATTCGACCCCTACCCAGCTTCTCCCAGAATCTTTGAGCCCCATTTGTTTTACAATCCTATCTAATTAGACCCTAACTAGATAGAATTGTAAAACAAATGAGGCTCAAATATTCTGGAAGAAGCTGGGTAGGGGTCAGATTCTGGGAGAATCCTGATATTCTGGCAAAAGAACTGGGCCATAATTGTGTGTGCATTCTAGTGAAAATGGTCTAGTTTTTTAATTTAATGAGACTAGTACATATAGCTTCTCAAATAGTCTTATTATGCACAGAAGTAGGAAGTCATGTTTTACAATACTGACGTCCATTGGTTAGGTGGCTGGTATGGTGGAAACTTCTTTTGGAAACTATAAAAACCATATTTTGAAGTTTCATTCTTTTTTGAAAAAAATACAAATGAACCTAGAGATGTATATGACATCTCCGTATATTTTCATGATGAAATACGTTTTGGTTCAAGCTATACACAAAAAGCATGTCTTTCTAGCACATGCACTATTCGCTGTAAAAGTCTATGCATTTGTTTTTAATTATAGCCCATGCAAAAGTGTATTTGATCATGAAACTATACAGAAATATAGTATACATCTCCATGTTTATGTTTATTTGTTTTCAGATTTTTTGAAAATTTTAAAATATATGTTTCTTTTTGAACTTTTCAAAAACAGGGCTCCACGGATTCAACCAATAGACGACATCTTCTACAATGTAACTATGCAAGTACATACGACATCATCATCACGTCACCGCAAAAGTCACCAGAGTTTAAGGTTAAGCAATTATTTCTTTGTTAATATCAATTGATGATTAGTTATTAATAATTAAGTTTGCTTGCATTTGATTTCTAATAAGTTTACCATGTTTTTCATATGTAGGTCGATTTGAGTTGCACTGCACAAAGTGAATGGACGGCTAGTTGGGTACTATATGAAATAAATCACTCCAGTTGTTGGCCACATATGTCCACACCCCATCTATGGCATTAGCAATGGATTGGAGTTGGGTATGATATTCTTAACTACATGTATTTAATAAATCAATTAATATCATATGTTAATTGTCTTGACAATTTTTTCTTTTAACCAGAGTTATATTTTGGCGACACTTCACAAAAGAAAATCACCATCGGTGCTACAAATTTACCTATTAGTGTAAGCACCAGTAGGTTTCACCAGGATTTCTTCAACTGGTGATTGGGTCGGAAAGTTGGATAGGGAGTGGTGATATAACCGTTCTCGCCATCTCCTTCAGATAGCGCAAAAACTAGTTTATTAAGAGGCACGATTGGTATACTACTCAAGACGATGAATGGTTTCGGAATCTTTGGATTTAGATATTTTGTTTGTAGGTTGGGGCATCGGGAATATTTGGAGTTAGATCTTTCTTTAATATGTGGGTTTTGAACTTTTTGAAACAACTCAACATATTTGAGTGTATTATGAGATTCAAGTGACTTATGCGATGAATGAGAATGTGTATGAGTCTGCATATGTACATGTGTCCATATTTCGGGTCGTTGTTTATTGGAAACTGCTCTAGGCGGTAATAGAATCGAAGGCAGTTCTATGGTAGGAACCACTTCTCGGTGAAATCATTCGAGGAAATTTGAAACCTACTCCTATACTCCGAGTATTAGTGACACAAGCTTTGTGGTGGAATGAGGAACCTCCTTAGGCCCATGTACCAAAATCACCTTCAATGCCCGATTGTATAGTAGTGGACAAGGTGAAGGAGAGGGTCTGGTGAGGGAGAGGTCGACACTTTTGCCATAGCCAACGTACATGGGAAAGGCTCGAGGATGGGGGGCGAATCACCAATCCGGAAATTCATATTGGGAGGTTTGAGTGGGCCTTCATCACCTCCTCCTTCACATCTCCTCTAGTATTTACATAGCACCCTTTGTTTCTTCTAGAAGTAAATGAACGAACAAACTCAGTCGTGTTTGTAAAGTACACTCCCATTCCCACAAAATAGGAGTTTTGTCTTCAATAAAAAATAAGTCTGTATAAATATATCAATAAGAAAAGTTATGCCATGAATGGTATGTTTGTAGTATTACATTGTAGTGTTACAACCGAATCATTCATTCACGGCTCAATTTTGGCCATTGATGCCTCTGATTTTGTCTCTCTGTATATGGCACATCGGCTCCGAGAAACGATATACCCTGGATACCAGCCCAAAGGATATAAGTCTTCTGGTACACAGTACAAATTGGCATCAAGCACAACCATAGTACCACAGTATATTACAGTACATAGGGTACATAGGTCTGATATTGCAACATTGGGCGAGACGAAGGCGACACTACTCATGTAGAGAAAATAAGCACATTATTTATCTGACAAGGTCTCAGATTCTAGAACTAGAACACACAACGGAAAAACAATGATGGTGAGAGCTCCATCACGTAGGTGCCTTGCTGGGACACGATCCTATCACTCAAATTTGGCATCCTCGGAACAATCACAATCATCCTATCCTATATCTGGCATGAAGAGCAGGTGAGTACTTTAAATGTACTCGCAAGCATACACCAAACATAGCAAGTAGCAAGGCAAATGCATCACATGCACAACCAGGCCAGGTTAATGTCTCTTGTTAAAGTGGACCATTAATGACCTTCCTAACCTTTGCATGAAAACCGACAAATAAATCTGTAGCCACCAGAACATTCATTACAACATAGGGACATCATCGAAATAGCTCAATAGCTGCCCAAGATAGTTGACTATACAAATAACGCTTACAACATGGACCTTCAGAGCAATATTGATAAGAAGAATTCAACAACTGCCCAAGACAGTTGGCGATGAGCACTAACCACATGGACTTTAGGAGCAGTGTCGAGAAAATAAAGCTATCAACTGCCCAATACTGTTGGATATGGAGAGCCCTTGTCACACAAAACTTGGGAGCAGTGCCAATAGTGAGAAACTTCAATAGATGTCTAAGATGGTTGACTATAAATAGTTCTTGTCACACGAAACTTGGGAGTAGTATTGAAAATTGAAACTTGACGGCTACCCATGATGGTTGACTAAGAAGAGCACTTACCTGACATAATTGGGAGTAGTGTCGAGGAAAAAATAAAGTTAGTAGCTGCCGAAGATGGTTGGCTACGAAGAGCACTTATCACACAAATTCAAGTTATTTAAAGTAAAAGGTTCTACTCTAGTAATTTATCATCATCTTACTTGCCTCATGACCACTGGGTCATTCAACTTACCATTTGATCATTCTCAGACCTTGGTCTCATCATGACCAAATCTTTCATCTTTCAATCACCTTTGTGATAACCACAAGTTCTCACGTCTTTACCTTATATTATAAGTTCATCATTGGCATTGAACACCAGTGTGACTAATATGAATTGTGCCCAATACCATGGACTCGGCTATCCGAATAGATTGTTACACCCTGCAGAGGTTGTGCACTTTACCTATATTATGGAGCTCTTCATCACATACACAGTACACTTCCCTTTGGGTGGACTACTGCTGCTCCAACAAGACTGTCTACCATACATTGCTCTTACCATGTCACTGATATATCCAACTGGATAATGTATTAGATTGAGAGTCCCTAGGCTTGTGTTGCCATGAGACTACAAACTTGGCACTACCACCATAGCAATCCATCACTATTTCCCCATTGGGATCAATTCATTTATAACGCCCAAAACCAAACTAACCCAGGTTCATGGACTTAAATGTCATTTACCGAGCCAAGTTAACACACTCATCTTATCCTTCCTTATATAGTGACACCAATAAGAGGCGTATTCATAGAGCAATTAGGGCCTTCCCGTAAAAAGGGAATGTGGTTGCACTATGTGAGTTTGATTCAGTGGCATCATCACTCGACCAAGCCAATGAAGGTTTCATTGTTCAAGTTTATTAGCTTACCTTCGTTGTTATTAAATGTTCTCTGGTCCAAGTATGTTCAAAGTATTATACACCAAATCATGAATTAACAAGATCAAAGTGCAACCATATTCATATTTGTTACTATAACATATGTGTGAGCAAGTTCACAAGGCACATTAATGTGGTCAAACAAGCATGCCTTATAAACATCAACATAACATAAGCATATCAGCATAAACTTAACACTAACAACAAATGATTATATGACTATGAAAATAGTGCTGAAATGCTCTAAAATGCATGTGTTAGTTATAATTTCATCAAGCTGGCAAACAATGACTGTTGAAGCTTGCCTTGGTGAAGGTGTGAGTCAAGCTTACTCTGGATCTTCAACAACAAGTTCTTCTCCTGCTGAAAATATTTTGAAAAACATTTTTTAAATAACACATAAAGAAATTGCTATTTCCTATCATAGCTACACATCTCCAAAAATAGCAAAAGATACTTTCTGGATAGTATTTTTATAATAAGCACACTACAAAAAAATCAAGTCAATCAGATTTATCGATAAAAAGTTATAGATGGTCAAAGTTGGGTCAAATATGGATTTTAGTAGGATTTAAAGAATTCATAGAAGGCACCATCGAAGGCGTATTCCGCATATACGCTTCCACGCATATGGATTTGGGTCCTGTATGAGTGGCTGAAAGTGGGCTCGGGTCAGGTTTAAACAGAGAGAAAGAGAGGGAGCAGAGGCGGTGACACACACCAGCAATGGTTTTGACAGTAAGGAAGCTTGGCTAGGCTCGGGAAGGGGAGGAACAGAAGGGGGAGACGACGACGATGAACATGTCGGTGGCCGGAGCTAAAAGGGAGATGGTGGAACAATGATGCACATGTCCTATCTGCATCGGTGCTCATTCGATGGGATATGCCAACAAGGTTCCCTGCAGCGATAACCTTGGGTGACCTAGGAGTAGGTGTAGGAGGATGAATGAGATCTAGATGAGAAGGAATCTGAGCAAGAGCTCGACTAGAGGTGGCACTCGATGTTGGAGCAGCGCGACGACGCCCTCGAATGGATTCGAGCGAGGAGGCCCTTGTGGCTTTGAACTTTGATTGGAGGTGAAGCTTCAGCAATATGTGCACGAAGACAAGGAATGGGGCATACTTATAGCCGAGCATCGAGGCGGAGCTGCTGCTGTCCACGGAGGTGAGTGGCACGTGGGCTCAGGCATTTCTGCATCGAGTTAGGCGAAGGGTACTTGTGCGGGGTTTAAGTGGAATGTGACGACGTGCAAGGATATAGACGCGATTGTTGTAATGGCAATGTCGCTGCGGTGGAGCACATTGCTCTACACTGGACACATGTTGCAGCGAGGGAAGGAATCGAGCAACGGGAGGAGGTTGTCTTTGGTGTTGTGGCGCCGAAGTGGATAGCCTGGCGCGTTGGCGTGCGAGTAGGCACTTTGGAATGGTTGCACGCTTGTGGCAGAGGCACCAAAGTGCGGTTTTGGCCGACATCCAGCGTGCTAAACCATCGTGGACCGGCCACTGTGGCATATGATTTGATGCGCCCGACCATGTCACACGTGTGCACCCTTGTGACTGGATCCTTCTAGCAAAGTTTCGAAGAACATTATGAAGGGAGGTGAGAGGGATCCTGGTGCAAAGTTTCTGATTGCAAAATTTGTACAAAAGCGTAGCTCAACATCTAGTTGGTTGAAGCTAGGTTTTGGTGGGTGACGTGCACTCACTAAGGTGTACAGGCTGACCAAATCTCTTGACAAACAAAGCAAGGAAAAATATAGTTGTAGTTCAAAGGTGAAATCTGGCAATAATTGGAAATTGGCCAATGTGTTCAAAATTCTCACGTGAGAATGAGTGTTTCTGGTATGGATGAAGTATATTTGAGTATATGAGATCATAGAAATTTGTTGGAAGGTCAAGGGATCAACATGAATGAATTTATCTTTGGAAGAAGGTGCAAACGGTCATTCTTTTTTGAGGAAAAAGAATGCTTAATAGAAAGAAAATTTATTGGTAGGTTGAATGTGCAAAGGAAAATGTTTGCATCAAGTCAAGATAGGTTGGGAGAAGAATTTCGAATTAAGTCGAATTCACCTTTCTGAAAAAGATCCAATGTCCAATTTCAAATGCAAATTCAAATGACTCCAAATGCAATCCAAATAAATTCCAAAGAACAAGAAATGGCCAAATTTTGGGGCGTTACATGGAACAACTCAATTTTTTTACTAAGGCATGTTGTCTCTGGGCCCATGTTTCCACTGATTCTTTTCAGTAAGACCTTAGTGTTTTTTTTTGCGAGGAACACTAAGACCTTTGTTGAAACCAACAAGCCAACTAGACCAACAATCTTTCATGTGTGTTTTCTAATTGGGAGCTTATTGTATGTATGTGAACCAAGTGAGGCTACGAGTCCAATTTTTTTAAGTATGCTTTGTTATATTGTAGTTACCGGGTTGCATTTGTTAAAGTTATCAAGATGGTTATTGTATGTTGAAGTCACGAACATATTTAGGTACTGAGCTGCATACCTTATAGTTACCAAAATGGTTATTACTTAGTAGTTACTAACATAGCAATTATGTAGTTATTATCAGGTTTCTCATTCTATAGTTATCAGCATAGTTATATCTAGTTGCCCGACTCCATATATTTAAAGTGCCATGGGAAGAGGACATGTTTGGTACTTTCCCTAAATTCTTAATGTTGGCCATAATTACGGTCCTATTGATAATGGTTTGATATTATAAATGTTGATGTATTTTCTGTAAACTTGGACAAACTAAAAATGTTAGACAT
Organism: Triticum aestivum; assembly: GCF_018294505.1. Classification (NCBI taxonomy): domain Eukaryota; kingdom Viridiplantae; phylum Streptophyta; class Magnoliopsida; order Poales; family Poaceae; genus Triticum; species Triticum aestivum. Next base: position 141,037,128 of record NC_057800.1, read on the forward strand.
AAGACAAACTTAGGGGTCTATTTCGTGGGAAGGAAGGAGTATGAAAATGGCAGGTCACCTAAAATATGTGGGACACTTGGATTTTCTTTTGAGAATTTTGAATATTTATGTGCATGTTCCTTTTTTTTGCAGAATTTGAAAATATGATGTCAGGATTTTGTATACTTCTGCAGGACTTATGAACTCACAACTCTTATTTTAATAAGCTTGTTAGTATATGGTTCTTCAGAACACCATTTTATAACTAGCTGATGCATCCACTGTATTCATCTATGCTTTATTCTTGCGGTTCCAAATCAGCTTTAACAAACTTGTTCCACCTTAGAGATAGGATTCCTCCTCTCTCCTGTTGTGAACGTAAGTATATAATATTAAATTCTCTGATGCTTAGCTTACCATTGCACTATGATTTCATAATATTAATATTGGCATTTAACGAAGCTTGTCTTTTTTAACTTTAGCATAGCATAGTGTGTGCTGCTCGTGACATCGCCAGGAAGAAGCAGAAGCATCTTCTTTTATGCCCACGTAGCTGCTACAAGAATGGCGTGCATATCGTCGCTGAAATAATGCAAAGAAAAACTAACTAATTACTATTAATGTTATGTTCGGATTCTGTGGAAGACAACATGACGTAATTGAGCAATCATGCCAAGATTGTTGGTTGCCAATTGGTCTATTCATTACTATTTTCAAATCATGAGGTAATATAGTTTGAGTGGTTTACCACTTTGCTGGTTTAATTTTTGAGAAACGACAGAGCCACCGAGGTGTCGCCTTGTTTTTTTTTCCACCTTGGTGAAGATGAGCAGCTTCATTTCGTAGTGTTCAGTGTGCCAGCATAGTTCAGTTTTATGGACCCAGCACAATTGGGTTTCATGGGTCATATTCCTGTGCACACACCACAGGAAAAACTCCTAAACATATATATGAAAAAACTAGTTAGAGGGTATGTCTCATAAACATATATAAAATCTGGGTTCCTCTGCATGTGCATCCACGGTGTAACTGACCCTGCTACTCTTGAAGCTCTTGCATGCCGAGAAGCCCTAGCTTTGGCGGCCGATCTCTCACTCCAACATCTTGAAGTCGCGACGGATTGCAAGGAAGTGGTGAAGGACATCAAGGACAGAACCGGTGGGCAACATGGGAATATTATCCGGGAGATTACATCTTCACTTTCATAGATTTAGTCCTGCACTTTCTACTTCAAAGGAAAGGCAACAAGTTCCGAGGCACACGACCTCACTAGATATGCTCTTGGACTTAGGCTAGTCATAGTGGGAGTAACTTAGTAGTAACATAACGCATTTTAAGAATTTTTTGCTTATGTGGCACATAGTTAATGAGGAGAGAGGTGTTTAAAGTAACATAATATGTTACTGTAACATAGCGCTTCCTGAGAAAGTATGAGTCTATAAGGTAATAAATGTAGTCATTTATGACACTACTATTATATTACTTTGCACTATGGAGGTAGTAACTTAGACTAGTGTCATATGCATGACACTAATATAAGTTACTCCCCACTATGACCAGCCTTACTATAGGAAGACTTATTTGGCTGTTGCAGCTTCCTGCTATTGGTTGTATTAAGATGAACATTATTGTTGATTAATAAAGAGGGTGTGCCCTCAGCTGCCCTCTTTTTTTCTCTTTTGCTTCTCTTGTTAGGGCTTGTTGAGTTGTGCTCTCAGCTGCACCTATTTATACTCTATGTCCGTGTGACTGTGTGGGTGTGTGGGTGAACTATTGTGTACCGTTTGACTATGGTGGTTTGCTTTACTTATAAAACGGAGCAAAAGCTTTTTTCGGTAAAGAGGATGTGTTTAGACTAAAAAAAACTAGTTAAAAGGTATGTCTCGTTTGTTGGGTCGGCCCAAAGCGCTCGAGCGTGGGTGCCAATTTGGCTAGGCAGCGCTAAAGGCGCTAACTAGGAGTTCCCTCTGGTGGAAGATGATATATATTGCTCACGTCGCTACCAACTACTTTCTCCGTTTCAAAATAGATGACTCAATTTTATACTAACTTTAATATAAAGTTAATATAAAATTGAATCATCTATTTTGAAATGGAGGGAGTACATGGGTATTGGTCAGCGCGCGAGTAACCATTTTTCTTTTGCGGTGCACGAGTATACCTCAAGTGAATGAAAGACATGAGTGTATGTCCGACTTGTTGGTTTTTCTTTCCTTTTTTTCTCTTTCGGGCAGTTTCTTGTTCTAATTTTATTTATTGTTTTGCCCACTGAACATTCCTTATAATACAATTACTATTTTTGAAATTGCAAATAACTATTGAAAAGTGAATATTTTAAAACATTTTTCATAAATTACGAAAAAAATGAAATTCTAAATATTTTTTGACAAACACAAGCATATTTTGAAATTTTTGAATATTTCTTGAAATTGTGAACAATTTTTAAAATTCCAAACTTTTTTGGAAAAATTGAACATATTTTGGAAATTATGAAAAAACACATGAATTTTCGAACATTTTCATAAAAGGCAAATTTTTTGAATTTTTGAACAATTTTTGAAAGCACAAGAAAAATTTTAAATACGTGAAACTTTTTGATAGTTTTTGAAAATATTTTTTCTAATTCATATTTTATGAAGACTTTGTATATTCTTTAAAATTTGAAAATTATAGAAAATAGAAAAAAACTATAATAAAACCGGAAAACCATGTAAAGGAAAAAAATGGTTCAGGGTCCTTCTAGAAGCATCCCAAAACAGGTTAGGAACGTTCCAGAAGATTCCTAAAACCGTTCTTGGACCAACCTATGTTCCTACGCCAGGGGCGATCGAAGTCTTAACGCTCACAACGAGCGATACATATCATTCCTGACCTCTTGCATACTTACCCCAGATACATCTGCCTTATGAGAGTTTAGGTGGATTTTTCTCCCATCGGTCGGAGGGGATGGGAGGGCTGGTACGTGACCTTTTTTTTTCTTTTCTAGATTTGATTTGCGTAAACCAAATATATCTTAAATCGAGAGTTCAAATTATAAACTGTTTTCATTGCTGCATACCTCACAACCATACTTTGAAACTATTTCTCATGTTAATAGATTTTGATGAATATTTCTTGAGACGACATTTGTACTCCTTATTCCAGTTTACTTGTACTTTCTGTGGTTGTGGTGTGGTTGTGCTCCCCATGCTAGTGCATTTGTACTCCACGTACATTGTACTTCTACTTCACGTGTATAGTGTATTTGGTATCCTGGTGTGTAGTCAACTGTACTTCGAGTCCAGTGCACCTGTATTCATATATGCGGTGTGATTATACCATGAGTGTAGTTCAGCTGTACTTTCTAACTGCTCTCCTCTGTGCGGAACTGGCGGAAAGAAAGAAAAGGTGATCTCGTCGCCGCCAAGAGAGTCTTCCCGCCACCGCCCTCCGACGGCTCCCCTCC
>NC_057800.1:141040715-141102183 GCF_018294505.1 Triticum aestivum
GTGGATTGTTTTTTACTCTCGTACTTTAGGTTTTAAGTTGTTCATCATCTTTACTTCGGCGGCACTGATTAAAGTTTCTTGAGATCCTACTCGGGAGGCGATCGATCCTATGGTTGGGGCTGGAATTAGAACTCAGTCTGTTCAAGCAAGAATGTCATGACGGTGGCGACATCCTTATGGTGGACCTGTGTCCTCGGGCTCCGCCGTTGGGACTATGTTTACCTAGCACCGACGCGGAGTTTGGGAGGTAGTCCAGGAGCGGATCCAGATTGTGTTCTGCATCGGCGGCATCTAAAAGATGATGGATTGTGTGCTCGATTCGTGGTTCGTGGATGACAGGTTTGCTTTTCTCCTGCGACGCCTTAGTCGTGTGGGGTGCCAGATTTGGATTTTGATGACGTGTCGGGAGTGTTGTCCCAGTCTGATTCGTTCAATGATAATGGTTTTGCCTTTTGTGAGCCACCTTAGATGTCCGCACTCAGCGATGGAGCCGCTTCGAGCTCGGGTATGAAGGTGATCCGCCATTGTTTTATTTGGTGGCTGTTGTGGTGGTGCTAGAGGCATGTAATGATGGTTGGTGTCAAACTCAGAGGATTCTTCGGTCTTGATTGTAATTTTACTTTTTGGCTGGTGTTCCTTTGTGCAAATGCTAGCGTTCTGCTGTCTTTTCAGTATTGCCAAGTCGATGTGTGCATGACTTGTACTATGATCCTGTAACGCCCTCGATGCGGCTATATCTCCCACGTGTCGAAGCACGACTTAGAGGCATAACCGCATTGAAAGCAATGTCGCAAATGAGGTAATCTTCACACAACCCATGTAATACATAAGGGAAAGAGATACATAGTTGGCTTACAATCGCCACTTCACACAATACATAAATAAAGCATTACATCATCCAAATACAATCAGGGCCCGACTATGGAGCCAAAATAAAAGAAGACTACCCCAAATGCTACACAGATCCCCGATCGTCCTGACTGGGCTCCACTACTGATCAACTAGAACGAAACAACACAAAGAACAAGATCTTCATCGAGCTCCTCCTGAGCTTGGTTGCGTCATCTGCATGGTAACCGAGGCACCTGCAAGCTGGTTTTGGAAGTATCTGTGAGCCACGGGGACTCAGCAATCTCACACCCTCGCGATCAAGACTATTTAAGCTTATGGGTAAGGTAAAGGTATGAGGTGGAGCTGCAGCAAGCGACTAGCATATATGGTGGCTAACATACGCAAGTGAGAGCGAGAAGAGAAGGCAAAGCACGATCGAGAAACTATGATCAAGAAGTGATCCTAGAACAACCTACGTCAAGCATAACTCCAACACTGTGTTCACTTCCTGGACCCCGCCGAGAAGAGACCATCACGGTTACACACGCGGTTGATATATTTTAATTAAGGTCAACTTCAGGTTTTCTACAACCGGACGTTAACAGATCCTTATGATATAAATGAGACATGTATTACCATGCAAAAAAGAAGTTCAACTATGCTTTCTGCTGCGATGAAGTTTTACTCTCCAAGCAACAATCCATACTTCCCCTGCAACCTATTTTTGTTTCCATGCGACACAGCTCGTAATCGCCATGTAAATCAACTTGCCTTCGCCCACACAAAAATAATGGTCTTGCTTAACACCGAAACACAGTAACAATTACTAAGCTCTAAAATTAATACTCAAGATCGATGGAGAGTTAGCGATGACGATGACCGCAACTACATTTATTTTGCATCATCATATCATACTTTGCTAGTATCCTAAGGCCTCTATTATTCTTGCATTGAGTTGCAAATGTTAGCAATCGATCCAATATCCAATACCCAAGACTTATAGTGTGGGTCAACAAGGAATACATCAATAACATGTATGACACTCATACCTAAGCTGGAAAATCTAGACATCTTCTTCTCCGCAAGATAGTTCTTGTCGTTGTCTTTCAGTGTCCATTCTCTTACAAAAGAAGCACTCAATATCAGAAGTGGCGCCTCCTTGGAGATCCTTGGCGTGTCAATCTTAATGGAACTCTTGGACTTTCCCTTCTTCATAGACTTACTCTTCTTAAATTGCTTGTTTTATTCACCATCATCACATGATTGGCGTCCTTCCAGATTCCACTCTTAGTAATTTTAAAGCATGGTAAAAAATTCACCCATTTGTTTATCCATCCCATTCATGTTTTAGTTCATGGTGAAGCCAATATAGCTTGGAGGGAGAGAAGTGAGAACAAGATTAGTGCCCAACTCTAGGAGGAGTTGGAAAGACCCGTGCATCCAACCTTTGCATGTACCCAGCCAATCTGAGCACGTGCTGACTCACTAAACTGCCCTAAGCCATCTTGCATTCAAACAAGGCTTTCGATATGTCATACCTTTCAGTCCTTGCTTGTTTATGAACAAACCTTTCAGCTCCTAGATTATCTCATAGGAACCTCAATTCACAAAACACTTATTAATATCGGGTTCCATGGAGTCAAGCATTGTGCACTGTACTGCAATGGAATCATCGTTGTTGGATTCAAAAATATGGGTCTTATCTTCCTTGTGGTGGAGGGGCGGTCACTGAGAGTGTTTAATAGGACATAGTCCTTCTTGGCACTCATGAGGACTATCCTCGCATTGGTTACCATTTTATAAAGTTACTACTACATGTATTCAGTTTTTCCTCCTCGAGAACACACCTAATTGGAAGGTGGGTTTAGGTGCCATTGATCTACAACGAAAATTCAAATACAGTTTAGATATTGTTCATGATTAATGGAACTCAAATTAACACTTAATCAGAGCATGATCCCAAACTAATATCCCTCATAACTGATTACTAGTGATTCAAGATTTAGGACTCACTTACTTTGCTAATGATGTGACATCATTGATGATACAATAATGAGACCAGTAGGTCAACATGCAAATTATATCCCATGTGACTTTTCACTACAGAGTGAGTGCTCTTTTGTGATGTGTCACTTGTGTCATGTAAAAACGTTTTTTGTCACACAAAAAACGGGCTCGTGACAGTTATTTATGATCATGCTTCACTCAAGCATCATCACCGAAAATAAATTGCCGTATGTACCACTTTTTCCATCACATAAGATCGTCTTTTCGGTTATGATTCTTGTTCTGTCACTTATGACTATTTTCAGTGATGGTAAACCGATGATCAGTATGGAGAAGACTTCCTCTTTGTCCTGATTGGAGCTATCCACTAAGATAGCATCAGGGCAATCTCATTGTCCTTGGCGTCCATCACCTCAATTTTGGCTCGAAGGCCACAATGAGTCATAAAAAACTCATCTATCATCGTCTCCATCTACACAGTTTACAAATCTTGTGTCATATAAATGAATCTATGAGGCGCTAGACTAGTGTACATGAATAATTTTTTGAAAGCTTACCTATGAGAAAGTCATAGAACACCCTGAGGTTGGGCGGCAGAGATGTTGCACGGACGACGGGGGAGATGAAGTTACCGACGACGGACGGTCGACGCTTGTCACCGCCCTCCTCAGCAAGCCAGGGAAGGCTGGATCCACGACAAGACCTCCCATCGCGCAACCATCGCGGTGGTCGTCCCGACGGCGAGAAGCAGACGCGGGGCCGTGGTGAATTGTGCTAGGTCCAGGAGTGGCTCAACCAAGGTGAGCAATGTCAAATCGCAACGGTCCAAGAGGCGGAGGTGGCATGAACTAGCAGCGACATGAGGATGTGAGCGGCATCGAAATATGTACATACGTTTTTCTGTGTTAGTTCACACATTTTCTCACAAAAGGTCTGTGGCACAAATATTTTGTTGTATGAATGAAGTGCTATATTGTCTCACAAAACCACCAAACATTAAGGCTCACAGGCTCAATTTAGAGCACCTTCTAAAATATACTTCATCAATTCACTATTATAAGATGTTCTAATTTTTTTTTCTAAATTAGATGTACATACGTTTTTCTGTGTTAGTTCACACATTTAAGTATGTATGTCGTCCATACTGAAATATACAAAGCATCTTATAATAGTGAACAAAGGGATTATAATAATTGAGGATGAGATGGTCAATCTGCTAGACTCGCTTTTTTGTCCAAAATCTTCGTACGGACAATTATAAAAATGATCATGTCGATATGGCAAGTTTGTTAGAGTTGCTCTAAAATATGTCGGTCCGACTATGTCACATCTAGATATGAGATAATATTTCACATCTAAGTTGATTTCATCATCTATTTTGTGGCCCCCTCCACTACTTTATTCGTATTTTTTTAACAATATATACACAAGAAAGCTATCACGATTCAAGTATAGCTACTCGCGCTCAAAAAAGTTTGGCCGTGGCCACTCGCATGCACGCTACTGTAGATCATTCAAAGTGCTTGCTTGTGTGCCTGGTTTGAGCTAGCTTTGCACATACAAGCGAACGGCAGGAAACTTTGAATATTTTTCTGGAAAAGGGAACAAATATAAAATACGAACATTTTCTAGAAATTGTGAACATTATTCAAACATATTTTGAATCTTGAACACAATTTTGATTCCAATTTTTCTTTGAAAAACATGAACATTTTTTAATTTTTTAAATATTTTTGAAAGTTTTAGTTCTGAACATTATTTAGAAAATGTGAACAATTATTGAAATTTTGATTTTTTAAATAATTTTTTTAAAAAAATTACATTGAACATTTTTTAAAATTTATGACTTTTTGAAAAAGAAAAGGAAAAATAATCAAATAGACAAATTGCATGTTAATGATGGACTGCAACTAGGACAAAAAAGTTTCGGCCCAGTTGTGAGTCGGTTGTGTATTTGCAACTCGGATAAAGAAAGTTCGAGCCCAGTAGTTAGTCGATGATGGACTTGCAATTGTGTCATAAAAATCTTGACCTGTTGCAAGTTAAGGATGGACTTGCAACTCGAGAAAAAAATCTATGGTCAGTTGCATGTCAATGGGGAACTTGCAACTGGTTAAAAAATGGTCGGACTTAGTTCTGAGTCGATGCTTGACTTGCAACTACGACAAAAAAAAATCAAAGGTCATAGTTGCATGTCGATGGTTGACTTGGAACTCGTATAAAAAAGGGTCAAACCCAGTTGCGAGCCGATGGTTGACTTGCAACTAAGACCAAAAAATGTCGAACCCCAGTCGTGAGTTGAGGGTGGACATGAAATTGAGAGAAAAAAGGTCGGGTCCTAGTTACGAGTCGAGGGTGGGATTGCAACTGGGACAAAAAAGGTCGGACCCTAGTTGCCAGTCAAGGATGGACTTGCAACTGGAAGAAAAAATGACCGGACCCCAGTTGCGAGTCGGGGGTGGACTTGCAATTGGGATAAAAAAAGATCCGACCCCAGTTGCTAGTCAAGGGTGGACTTGCAACTGGTACAAAAAAGGCCGGGCCTGAGTTACGAGTCAAAGTTGGACTTGCAATTGACACAGAAAAAGATGGGCCAAGGTTGCGAGTCAAGGGTGGACTTACAACTAAGAGCAAAAAAAGGTCGGTCCCTAGTTGCGAGTCGTGGGTGGACTTACAACTGAGATAAAAAAATTGGGCCCCAGTTGCAAGTCGAGGATGGACTTGCAGCTGGGATAAAAACAAACTATGGGCCCTATTTAGTGTCGATGGTATACTTGCAACTAGGACTACACAGTTACGATACCGGTTACAAGTCGATCATGGACTTGCAAGTGAGACAACTATACTCTATGAGCCTTAGTTGCAAGTCGAGGGTAAAGTTGCAAGTGGGACAAAAAAATAAAGTATAGTCCCAATTAAACTTTGGTGACTTTTGTCTCTGGTTTAAGAAATGTTTTTTAAGAAAAAAAACCAAACACAGAAGAACTACACAGAAATGGGCCTGGATGGAAAGGGAAAAATGAACAAAGAAACTAAAAAGCAAACACTTAGATGTGTTATGCAAAAAACAGAAACAAGACAAGTCAAAGAAAAAGGAAACAATATTTTTTTTGAAAAGTTGCACATGATGGGCCACTGGGTCTCTCGCACAACACCATGCTTTCGACAAAAAAATTGGAAATCATAATTAAAAAATTGAAAAGTATGCTTAAAATGCAATCTAAAAACTAAAAGCAAAACTGCTGATAAAAAGAATGAGAATGGGAGTAGTATTAAGTAGAAAGCGGCAAACAGGAACAAAAGACACGAGAAAAAATGTGCTCGCTCTACTATTCAACTCTCATGGCAGCCCACTGAAAAAAACAAAACAAAAAGAAGCACATCTCTACACACACCGGGCTCAAATACAGACAAAGACCAGGCCCAGATGAAAGAAAAAAGCAGCCTAGACTCAGACCAAAAACAATGATACGCTACGCGCCCATGAAAGTGGAACAACTAGCGATCACAAAATTCATCTAAACAAACTAGCGATCACAAAACAAAAACTAGCGATCACATCTAGATCTAATGGTTCTGGATTTAGATTTGAGGTAAGTATTTCACATCTAGATGTGAAGTAGAAAAACTAAAATTAAAATAGTTCATAATTTAAAACAAATAATAAAAAAGGAGAAAGAAGAAACGACAAATAGAAAAGAAAATAACGCAACCGCCTATAGACTAGCAGCGCAGCTACCTCGTGCCTTACGAAACGTTGGCTACCCCTAAAAAACAAAACGGTGGCTACGAAAACAGTTTTAAAATATTGCTTACGAAACAGGACAACAAACAACTCACCAAAAAACAAAGCACTGCATGCAAGAATCTTAAAGCTTTGCATCAAACAGTTTAAAAGTTAGATGTGAGATAAGTATTTCACATTTATATGTAAAATAGCAAAACTGTATTTACAATAGCCTCAGCAGCTCTTAGAAACATAAAGCGTATTTCATATGCGTTTTGACAGGTGTAGTTTGTTGACTATGCTAGAGTTGCTCTAATGAAGTGCGAGTAGTGTGGACAAGTGGATTACAAACATATGGAGTTAGGCATCTCCAAGGTTGCTCCCAAACCGAATATCGTATCCGTTCGCTAACCGGTGGCGACCAATCCGCGGACACTCATGTGGGACCCGACCATCCAACCTTGCCGATTCAAAGTGGATTTCAACAAAACCGAAAGAATTACATGCAAACCAAATGATTTTCATATAAACCGGAACATATTCATTACATTTTTCATTAAAATGACCGTACCTAAACCTAGCTTACGGCGGCGGCCATCCACGTCCTTATTGTTCCCTTTTAGCGTTCGTTGGGTCCATCTTGCTGTCTTCATAAGCAGCGTTGATGAGACCCGTGAACTGAAGGTGCGGTCGCCGGCGAGAAAGAGCAGAACATGGGAGATGGAATGGCCCACTTGGAACTCGAGGCCTTGCCGCCTCCTGTGCACTACTCCTCCTCGCGGGAGTCTACGACATGTTCGTCGCCAGTGCATGTGAGATCAACGATCGACGTGGACAGGGCCCCATGCTCCTGGCGCCACCAGTGCGCCCGAAAGTTCGTTGGGGCACATAGAACGCGCAACTGGTAGCATTCTTGTCCACGATCGCCTGCGGCGCAACCACGTACGGCTGCGCTCGGACATCATTACAAGCGGTAGCGTGAGTGCGCGTGACCTCCTACAACGCTTGCTACTCGGCAACGAAGTTGAAGTTCACCGCAACCATCACTGCCACGACTTCCTCGCTGGCGTGCTCGCCGTAGATTTGCCCCTCCACCAGCAGATTCTGCTCGAGGAGGAAAAGGTTGTATTGCTGCTGCTCCTGCGCCTGCCGGAATGTTGACATAGGGGTTGGCTGCTCCTCCGTCATGGCGGCGTTGAAGTGCGTCTGCTCAATGGTCAAGCCGACATGAATAGGCGCGGGCTTTTGGCGCCCAGTCATCGTCGGAGCCGGTCCCATCATGGGGTCGTCGTCGAAGACCTCCGGGAAGCTAACCAGCGTGCCGACCTTTATTCGCCTGGTAAGGTGGCTCACTGGCTTTACCAGGCGGTCGCAAGGGCGGCAACCTGGTGCTTCTGCTCGTTAAGAAGCTCTCTCACAACGCACTCCTGCTCGCAGTCATGGAGTATGTGGTGCACAAGGAGGATGTGAAGCCGACTTAGTGTAGTATGAATTGAACCGGGAGTGGCCACCTTTAAATAGTGGATGTCGGTGAGCCCAAGCGTACGGGCATGTCAATGCGCGGGCACCGAATTTGGTTTCTCGCTTGACATGACTATTTAATGGGGCAGGCGGACGAACAGACATTGAACAGGTGTCCATCAATGCCCCTCCGGAATTGAACAAATGCGGACACCAGAGACTCGGCGTGGGCAGCTCAAGCAGCACCATCGGCCGGCGAGCCGCTTCAATGTCGGTGCCAGCGAGAGGTCACGTCTGCTCTATACCGACATCAATGCTGAGCGGCCGTTCTAGAGCAGGCAGGAATGCGGGTAACTGCTTCCGCTAGGAAAAGGCGCGGGAGAGGGTTTTGGGTGGGCCAGGGGTGTCACACGCGTGCTTGGTTGCTACCCGGATGCCAGCAACCCTCCCTCCCCCATTTGGTTTCGTCAGGGACCGGCAGGCGGACAGATACATAACTACTCTCTCTGTCTTATAATGTAAGACGTTTTTTGACACTATATTAATATAAAAATACGTTTTATATTATGAGACGAAGGGAGTACATTGGATGGCAAATACGTTCAAATCGTATGGCCCGGACATATCGGGGCGGTTCGAGGGAGATGCCCCTTAAAAGTAACTCCTTTTTAGAAAATTCGACAAGATTCACGAAAAGGGGTTACTTTTGCTACATATTGTGAGAAATTCAGAACTGGAAATCTTCAGCGTGGCCGGACTGTGCTTTGATTCTTTTTTTTTTTTTTTTGATTCTGACTGTGCTTTGATTCGAGGTGTCTACAAGTTCGTTTTCGCGAGAGATGGCAGATGGCAGGCACCGTATATTCTCGTACTGTTGCGCCATCCCGCGCCTGCTCCGAGCCCTCACGTCGCCCGTCATTCCAACCGTCCCTTCACCACCAAAGTGCTGCTCATCATCCCCTGCTACGTGCACATCGTCAGACCACACGCGGAACCACTGTTTTTGTAATTCGTCATTCCGGAACCACTCAAGCACGTAGTACAGCGCGTAGTTGTCGTGGTCGTCGTCTGCGACTGCTCCTGCACGTGACGCCACCTTGTCCTTGTATTCGTTTGGTGTGTGTGTGTGTTTTCGTTTGGTGGGTGCATTTCCATGCAGCTAGGAGTTAGGAGTAGATGGCTTTATAAATTCAGACCCTGTTGGATTGGACGTGGCCGCTACTGTGGTCTGAAAGCGTGGGTCTGTTTACACTCATTGACTTGTCCTCACGATATTTTACAGCTGCTCGCCTGCTCTTGCTCAACATGGCTGTAACAATTCGACTACTGTAGAGCTTGATACTCCAGTTAGTAGTGCTAGTCTAGGCGCATCGGTGGCTCTTGAGGCATCTTAGGGCAACACTATCGACCCCCTAAAACTAACCGGTTAGAGGAGTAAATTTTACTCCTTGCCGCTTCTGCCTGTCCCCCCTTCCCCCAATCCTCCTCGCCGGCGACTTCCCCACCGTTCCCACACCCCCACCACTACCGTCATGGCCGGATCCTGTGGCCGCCGCTCCACGCCGCCCATCTGCAGCACGGATCCGCGTCGCCACGAGCGCATTGTTAGAAGGGAGAGAGAGGATTGGTGGAATAGTCGTTGTATTGCTTGAGCCTCGTGGGCATATATATAGGAGTACGGTGGCCAACTTGAAGTACAAGACAAGGCAGGACAAATTCTAGTCCATCTTATGTTTCCTAATGAATCAATATACTCAACATCCCCCGCAGTCACAACGGTACGTAATGACGCAGACGGTGAGACTGGAGAAGAATCCGAAGGCAAGCCGACGGACATCCCCCCACAGTTGTAACGGTCGACGCATCACGGAAGTCGTGGCTGGAGTAAAAACCGACGAGGTTGCTCAAGCAAGGCAGTAGCCCTTTGTGCGGTTTGTCGATGTAGCCGAGAGCGTATGGTGATGTAGCCGTGGTCGAGGTAAACATGTGAAGAATGCCGTGGTCGATGTCAGGTCGGGGTGGCCGGTGTCGAGGAAGTCGCCGTGGAGCCGCGGGCGCAAGGAGGCGCCGAGTTAGCATAGACGCAGTGGTGTCGAAGTAGGGGTAGGTCAGAGAGAAGACGGTGCTGACGAGGCGTCGCGTCGGGTGTGCCAAGCCCGAGGACACGTCGTGGACGAAGGCACGCATCGGTGTTGCCAGCACCGAGCATGTGTAGACGGACGAAGAAGAAGTTGACGAAGCGTCGCATCAGGCTTGCCGGGACCGGAGACACGTTGTGGACGAAGGCACACATCGGCGTTGCCAGCACCGGGCATGCGTAGATGAGGGACCTGCACAAGCTGTACGCCATGTCAGAGAAGTTGGACGGGCCAACAGAGAAGAACTCGACGACGGTTGCGGCACCAATCGGCACGAGGCCAATCTCGCCCGCGATTGTCGGAGTAGATGAAGTGGTCGGTGCAGATGACGACGACGCTTGCAACGAGCTGGTGCTGGACGAATACAAAGGAGGTGGACGGGTGGCGGTGGCTACGTGGGTAGCGGCGGTGGCGGCCAAATAAGAGCGGCGGCGGCTTGACGGTGGCGGCAGCTAGGTTAGGAGTGCGGCGACGGTGCTCGAAGTAGGCAAAGAACCATGTCAGCGTGACGAAGACCGGCGCGAACGGTGGCGTTCCCGCGCCAAGGGAGACGGCGTGGCGCATACCACGAGAGGTCGACGCACGGTGACGGCGGTGAGGGCCGCGACGCTACGGCCCAAAGGGGCGACACAGCGATGGCAGGCAGGTCGGGGCGACGGCAGGAAGACCTCGGGGCGGCGATGGGGACCGCGGGCCATGGCGCTACGACCCAAAGGGGCGGCGGAGCGTGTGTCGGTGCAACCGCGGGGACAACCTCGAGGCGGCAGCTGGGACCGCGTATCGTGGCACTACGGCCCGTAGGGGCGACGCAGCGGCAACGCACGAGTCGATGCAGCCGTGAGGAGAACCACGGGGTGGCAGCGCTACGACCTGATGAGGCGACGCAGCGGCAGTGGAGGGGCGCGCTAAACTCGGGGCGATCTTCATGGGACATGCGGAGGCGCGCGTAACCAACCGTCCAAGTCGGTCACGCGGTGTAGACGAGGCGGATCGCGGCGGCGAGCGGGTGATCAAGACGATCGCGCGCGAGGTCGGGGACGCCCCTCGGTTGAGGCGTGGTGGTGACGGGTCCGAGATGAAGCCAACGATGATGGACGGCGTGATACGTCATGCGGACGAGCGTGTCAGCACCGGTAGCTGAGCTGCCAAAGCAGTGCTGACGTCTGGGCAGCGAGGCCCGAGCGATTGATACGTCTCAAACATATCTATAATTTTTGTTGTTGTCTTTTTGCCTATTTCAGTGTTTCACAGAAAAGGAATATCAAACGAAGTCCAAACGGAATGAAACCTTCGGGAACGTGATTTTCTCAACAAACGTGATCCAAGAGACTTGGAGTGGGCGTCAAGAAACAATTGAGGAGGCCACGAGGCAGGGCGGCGTGCCTACCCCCCTGGGCGCGGCCTCCACCCTCGTGAGCCCCTTGTTGCTCCACCGACGTACTTCTTCCTCCTATATATATCCACGTACCCCCCAAACATCCAAGAGCACCACAAAAACCTAATTCCACCGTCACAACCTTTTGTACCCGAGAGATCCCATCTTGGGGCCTTTTTTGGAGCTCCACCGGAGGGGGCATTGATCACGGAGGGCCTCTACATCAACTCCATGGCCTCTCCGGTGATGTGTGAGTAGTTTACTTCAGACCTTCGGGTCCATAGTTATTAGCTAGATGGCTTCTTCTCTCTCTTTGGATCTCAATACAAAGTTCTCTTCGGTCTTCTTGGAGATCTATTCGATGTAATCTTCTTTTGTGGTGTGTTTGTCGAGATCCGATAAATTGTGGGTTTATGATCCAGATTATATATGAACAATATTTGATTCTTCTCTGAATTATTTTATGTATGATTGGTTTATCTTTGCAAGTCTCTTCGAATTATCAGTTTGGTTTGGCCTACCACTACAAAAAAAATACACTTCCGTGATGATACGTGTTTGTCACAGTAGGTCGCGTTTTCTGTCATGCATGTACATCCATGACGATTTTATGTACATCCAGGACTCCCTCACCTGTGTTGTCGTAGAAGTGTTCCATGAAATTACCAAAATTATCATCACAGAAGTGTCCACTTCCATGACGATAAATCGCGCGTCACAGAAGTGCTTTCGTCAAGGGTGACCGACACGTGGCATCCACCGTAACGGAACGCCGTTAAGCTATTGGGTCGGGTTTTGGATCCGATAACCCATTAATAGCCCTGACCAATGAGGATTTTCCACGTGTAAAATCATCATTGGCTGGAGGAAGCACCTGTCAGCTCATCGCTGGGACAGATGTCATCCACTCATTGGATAGAAGGCGCCTATGATACGTCGACATGTGGCACGGCCCAACAGAGGCCCATTCCTGTGAAAAGGCCGGCCCGTTTGACTTGGTCAAAAGGTGGCGGGCCGGCCCATGGAAAGCCTGTTAACGACCTGTTCGCATATAGCCCATTTACAACCCGCTAACCCAAGGCCCGTTACGCCCTATTCGAATTAGGCCCAACAGCGTCCTCTGGGCCATCCAATATGATTCCAGCCCGTTTTCACTTCTGGCCCATGTATGGCCCATGACGTCTTTCGGCCCATATGAGGCCCTATGTAAATCTTGGCCTATTTAACGGCCCGTGGTGAAACTGGCCCGTAATGAACAGTGTATCACTTTACACCCATTAACGGCCCGTGGTGAAACTGGACCGTAAAGAACAGTGTATCACTTTACACCCATTAACGACCCGTTATTCCGTTGGGCCGTTTCCAGCCCATGTTATCTTTCGGCCTTCTCAGAGCCCATTTATTCTTGGGCTATTTTCCAACATTCTTTTACTTACGGCCCGTTACTGTCATTTTCTGCTTGTGGGCCAAATTCAGCCCATGGTTACAGTCGGTGTCAGTGTCAAAACCGGCGGATCTCGGGTAGGGGGTCCCGAACTGTGCGTCTAGGCGGATGGTAACAGGAGGCAGGGGACACGATGTTTTACCCAGGTTCGGGCCCTCTTGATGGAAGTAAAACCCTACGTCCTGCTTGATTAATATTGATGATATGGGTAGTACAAGAGTAGATCTACCACGAGATCAGAGAGGCTAAACCCTAGAAGCTAGCCTATGGTATGGTTGTTCTTCGTCCTATGGACTAAAACCCTCCGGTTTATATAGACACCGGAGAGGGCTAGGGTTACACAGAGTCGGTTACAATGGTAGGAGACCTACATATCCGTATCGCCAAGCTTGCCTTCCACGCCAAGGAAAGTCCCTTCCGGACATGTGACGAAGTCTTCAATCTTGTATCTTCATAGTCCAGGAGTCCGGCCGAAGGTATAGTCCGGCTATCCGGACACCCCCTAATCCAGGACTCCCTCAGTAGCCCCTGAACCAGGCTTCAATGACGACGAGTCCGGCACACAGATTGTCTTCGGCATTGCAAGGCGGATTCCTCCTCCAAGTACTTCATAGAAGATTTTGAACACAAAGGTAGTGCCGGCTCTGCAAAATAAGTTTCCACATATTGCCATAGAGAGAATAATATTTACACAAATCTAATCTGCTGACGTATTTCGTAGCGTGACATCACACCACGGCCAAGTCTTCATTTGAATCGTTTTACTGTCCCACCTCAGCGCGTTTAGCGAGGCGATTCCCTTGGCATGTCTTGTCAAAGCAGAGATCGTGTCCCCTTATTCCGGGACTCTCATCAATACGGGCGTGGGTAACCCAACCGCGCCATTGATTATGGCGCTTGGGAGATAAGCGAGTTTTACCAGGCTGGTGGGGACGCATAGTCGCGTCCACCCATATAAGGGGATAAGGATCCACCTTTTCATCCACGCCTTCTTCCTCCTTTGCCTATCCATTTCCGCGCACTCGAGCTCCAGCGCCCAAGTCCGCACACCCCACCTCAACCTTCTCCAGTCATGTCCGGAGCGGGAGGCAAGTGGATGGTCTCCTCCGTCACGGAGGGACTCATCAAAAAACTAAGGAAGGCCGGATACTTGTCTAACAACATTGCGCACCGGCTTCCCGAAGAGGGGCAGCTCATCCCCACCCTTAGGTCCCATGAGAGGGTGGTGTTCCTCCCCCATTTTCTCCGTGGACTGGGCTTCCCTCTCCACCCATTTGTCCGGGGGCTCATGTTCTACTATGGCCTGGATTTCCATGATCTGGCCCCGAACTTTGTCCTCAACATCTCGGCGTTTATCGTCGTGTGCGAGGCTTTCTTCTGCACCCGCCCCCATTTCGGCCCATGGCTCAAGACTTTCAATGTCAAGCTGAAGGTGGTGCGCGGCACCCAGGCGGAGTGCGGAGGCGCTATGGTGGGCAAGATGCCCAACATCCTATGGCTCGAGGGCTCCTTCGTGGAGTCCCTAAAGGGGTGGCAATCGGGGTGGTTTTACATCACCGAGCCGCGCGACCCTGAATGGGTCGCAGCCCCCGAGTTCCGATCCGGACCCCCTACATGGCTTACCTCCTGGAAAGAGACGGGCCTGTCGTGGGGTAAACCAAAAGAGCTGACTGAACTCCAAACATGTGTCCAAACCCTGGTGGACAAGAAGCTCAAACTTGTCAACATAGTCCAGGTTATGCTCATCCGCCGGATCCTCCCGTGTCAACAACGGGCTTTCAACCCGTGGGAGTTCGACCCGGCGAGGCACCAAACTCTGAGCAGGCTCTTCAACACGACGTACGAAGATGCCTGGAAAGTGCTTTTTAAGGGCGCCGAGGCCCCCGCATCCGTTACCAAGGATCGCGGATTCAGCACGCAGCGTCACGCTAATGCGGTAAGCTGTTTTTACCTTTTACAGGGTATTAGTTTTTCATAGTTTGACTCCATGCGGGATCTAAGCTCCCTTGCCTTTAATAGGATTGGCAGGAGACGTCCGGACAGATCAACTGTCCGACTCCTTTGCCCGAAGGCCCAACAGATGCTCGCTTGCCGAAGCTGCTAGCTCCGGCACCCTATGTGGTGCCGGAGAAGAAGGCCAAGAAGAAGGCCACGGGGACTCGAAAGAGTGCCCGGCGCCAGGAGGTGTCGGATTCATCATCCGATGACTCCAAGGCGCACTCCTCTCATGAAGATGAGGAGGAGGAAGAAGAGACCTCTCCCCCTCCAGCAGGAGGAGGGAAGAAAAGGAAGGCCGCCCCAACTGGGGAGGCCGAAGGGTCCAAGAAGTGGAAGACCCCTCCTCCGGACTACTCCACCAATGCCGACGACAGCGAAGAGGAGTGGCCGCACAGGGCCAAGCCCCTGGCAAGATCATAAGTATTCAGACACTAGAGCAATTCATAGTGTTCCTTTCTTGCACAGCTCCTCCTTACGCCGAATATGACTATGCAGTCCACCCAAGGCCGGGCTCGACGAGTCGTCGAGCGGCTCCCTGGATTTGTCGGATGTGAATTCGCTTCCGACGTCTTCCTCCCCCACCCTACGGACGGTGCCGAGGTGGCGTCCCAACAGGTTCCAAGCCAGGAGGAGGTGGTCCTGGAGGTGCTGCAAGGCAACCTCCCGGACTCCAGGAGTAAAGGGGATAGAACCCCCAAGGGCTCCAAGTCCGGCCTTGAGCCAGACACCGCGCCGGAACCTTCAACGGTTCCGGACTCCAGTAGGTAGCCTCCTTCCAAGAGGAGCAAGCCTACCGAGCCGGTGACCTCCGTCCAACCGGAGGCACCGGACAATTTGCTGGAGGTGCTTAACGGCGCCTCCATCGACGAGGAGCACCGCACTATTATGAGTGCGGTGATCCAGAAGGTTCAGTCCGCCAAGAGCGGACTGACTGAAGCCTGTGCCAGCCTTCTAACAGGCTTTGAGGTAAGTAAAGAATATGTAAAAATATTACCACATAGACAGTAGCCCCTGATGCTCTGTTCGGCGTTCGGAAAGAAAAGCCGAATAGAGGATCTAATAACATTCGCAGGAGTCTAATATAATCAAGTCAATATGCGTATGCAGGCTTCGCTGCTGGCCTCCGCCGCACTGACTACAGAGGTGGATACGCTGAAGCAAAACCTCGCGTGGTCCGAGAATGAGCTCGGCCATGCCAAGAGGCAACTCGAGGAGAAGGAAGGTAAGTAGTACCTTGCGCAAGTATATAGAGAAGATGTGGTTGCAAAAAATGACAGGATCAACGTGCTATTATAGGGGCCATGATCGAGGTGGCAACCCTTAAGCAAGCGCTGTCCAAGGCCGAAAACAGAGCGGCCGCGGAGCGCACAGAGAGAGGGAAGCAGGAGGCGCGGGTGGAGGCAGTGCAGAAAGAGCTCCAGGCTCTCGTGAAAAAACACGAGAGTTTGGAGCTTGACTCGAAGACGCAAGCATCCGAGCTTGCGGCAGCCCTCGAAAGCGCGAAGTCTGCCAAGGCCGAAGCCTAGAAAGCCCTCCAATAAATTGAAGCGATGAAGAAGATAGCGGCGGGTAAGGCATTCATTATGCAAAGCAAGCACGTGAAAGTGAATTACTTGTTACTTACCCGAGTCCGGAGCTCTCCAGGAGCATTCGCAGATTTGCCCCGCAGTGCGTCTGATGCCGCCGCCTACTACCAAGCCGAGGAGGGGAGCTCGACGGAGAAGGTGTTCTGGTCTCAGTATGCTGAGGCCTGACACCTGGTGCCTTTGAGCGACCAGCTGAAGCAAATGGTCGAGCTCCACAAGGTGGCCGAACAGGCCATAAAGGGCTTTGTAGTTTGGCTTTGGCCTGGAGAGGCTCTGCCTAGGAGCTACTTCGGGCTGGTGAGGCGGCTGGTGGATGCCTGTCCACGGCTTGAAGTAATCAAGCGCTCCGTCTGCATCGAAGGTGCCCGTAGGGCGCTTGCCCGTGCTAAAGTGCACTGGGGCAAGATGGATGCGGAAAAGCTGGTGAAGGACGGGCCGCCGCCGGGCAAGGAGCATCGCGTCCCGGAAGCATATTATGAGGGCGTCCTGAAGGGTGCCCGCCTTATAGCGGATGAATGCTCCAAAGATGTAATTTTTGAGTAAACTCGCATTTGTGATCCTGTACGCTGAAAACTTGTTCATATGCGCTAAGCAACGCTTTTGAATTTAAAATATTACCTTATGTGCGGCCGTTTATCAAATTTGAGAGATGGCGAGTCGTCGGCTTCTGCCCCCATGCCACGAGTGCTGGGGTGTTCGGGATAAACATGAGCGCTCTTTTTCCCATTCTTGGGTCCTTCGAGGGAGGTGCTGAACACAACGAACAAGGCAATCAGACTATAATGCTTGAACACTCTCACTTAGCCATAGAATTCTATAATTTTAAATTTCGGCGAAGCCCCTAGTGTTCGGAAGACCGAGTTCAGGGCGCTATCCACGCCTAGGCCAGACAAAGCCGACTCCTCGCTCTAAGCGGCATAAGTCTTTAGGGACTCGAAAACCTCTCGAACAGCGACCAGCTCTCGCCTCATCATGACGGTCAGTTTTAGCTTTCTCCACTGAGGTGCTTAGCCCAGCTCAACTGGGGCACAATCGCAGTAGTTCTCCTAGTGCTACCTTAGCCGATATAACGGAACGTAAGGTACCAAAACATAGGAGCTGGGCAAACCCAACTATTGACCCAAGACATGATTCGGAGCCGATGCATATAATGCTATAAGTTCGGGGTGCCGCACTTGTGAAAGTGTTCAGACTTCTCACACCGTATTGTGGGGTACTTAATCCCCTGGCGTATTGGCCGTACCAAAGTGTACGGGTGCAACATGTCATCAATGAACATATATTCGTAAAGAAGAGTAATGCAATAATAGATGGAAGCTATGCATTGTTTTGTTTAAAAAAGCTGCGACCAAAGAAGAACGATACAAATAGTGCGATAAGCAAAAAATGAGACTATTTAACGTGTCCTTTCCAGGGGTGAGCTGCGGAATGGTATGTAAAACAGGTATACTGCTCGTTATAGAGACCACCTTAGAGTTCCATAGTGCGGCGTAGCTTTCTGCTTCCCTGGTTGTATCGTTTGTGCAGCAATTGTACAGTCGGACAAGCCTTCCGAAGAATGGAGTCCTGAAAATAAGAGAAAATTAAGAAATTAGCAACCCCTAGTGCGGTTTAAGCCGCGTTTCGACCGTGCCGTGATGGTGCCCCTCCCCCTGTGCCCATGGTATTTCCAGAGCGTAGTTATGTACGCGCAACGCTGGTTTCGCAAGTTCGCGAGGGCTGGGGTTGGGGCCGCATTGCTATGCTTGCTCGGAACGTGCCAAGCGGTCTTGTTGTAGGTTACTCCGGGCGCGCTTGGCGGTGTCCAGACATTTAATTGCCGGACTGGAGAATTGCCTTGAGAGGCTGCTTTGTACTTCCGCTGCGATAGCCGCCGTATGCTCCTCCATTCGGAGAGAGCGTTTGGTGTTTCCATTGACCGTGATGACTCCTCGAGGGCCTGGCATCTTGAGCTTGAGGTATGCATAGTGCGGCACCACATTGAACTTGGAAAATGCGGTTCGCCCGAGCAGTGCGTGATAGCCACTGCGGAACGGGACTATGTCGAAGATTAACTCTTCGCTTCAGAAATTATTCGGAGAACCGAAGACCACTTCAAGTGTAATTGAGCCTGTACAATTGGCCTCTACACCTGGTATGACGCCTTTAAAGGTCGTTTTAGTGGGGTTTAATCCTCGAGGGATCGATGCCCATTTTCCGCACTGTATCTTGGTAAAGCAGGTTCAGGTTGCTGCCGCCGTCCATAAGGACTCTAGTAGGTGAAATCCGTCAATAATTGGGTCTAGAACCAATGCGGCGAATCCGCCAGGACGGATGCTAGTGGGGTGGTCCCTTCGATCAAAAGTGATCGGGCAGGAAGACCATGGGTTGAACTTTGGGGCGACTGGCTCCATCGCGTATACGTCCCTTAGCGCACGCTTCCTCTCCCTCTTGGGGACGTGGGTTGCGTATATCATATTCACCGTCTGCACTTGTGGGGGAAAACCTTTCTTTCCACTGTTGTTCGGTGGCCGGGGCTCCTCCTCGTCATCGCTATGCAGCCCCTTGTCTCTGCTTTCGGCATTTAACTTGCCTGCCTGCTTGAACACCCAACAATCCCTGTTGGTGTGATTGGCTGGTTTTTCGGGGGTGCCATGTATCTGGCATGAGCGGTCGAGTATTCGGTCCAAACTGGACGGGCCCAAAGTATTTCTTTTGAATGGCTTTTTCCGCTGACCGGGTTTAGAGCCTCTGAATCCGGCATTAACTGCTGTATCCTCAGCATTGTCGCCGTTAATGTGGCGCTTTTGCTTGTTGCGACGCGACCTGCCACTGCTGTCCTTGGTATCCGAATTACCAGGGCTCTTGGTCATGTTATTGCTGTGAGCTAGCCAGCTGTCTTCTCCCGCGCAGAAGCGGGTCATAAGTGTCGTGAGGGCTGCCATAGATTTCGGCTTTTCCTGTCCTAGGTGCCGTGCAAGCCACTCGTCGTGGATGTTATGCTTGAAGGCTGCTAGGGCCTCTGCGTCCGGACAATCCACGATTTGATTTTTCTTGGTTAGGAACCGTGTCCAGAATTGTCTGGCCGATTCCTCTGGCCGCTGAAATATGTGGCTTAGGTCATCGACGTCTGGTGGTCGCACATAAGTGCCCTGGAAATTGTCGAGGAATGCGGCTTCCAGGTCCTCCCAACAACCAATTGATTCTGCTGGCAAGCTGTTAAGCCAATGCCGAGCTGGTCCTTTAAGCTTGAGTGGGAGGTATTTGATGGCGTGTAGGTCATCACCGCGGGCCATGTGGATATGAAGGAGATAGTCCTCGATCCATACCGCAGGATCTGTTGTGCCATCATATGATTCGATGTTCACGGGTTTGAAACCCTCGGGGATTTGATGATCCATTACTTCATCTGTCAAGCATAGCGGGTGTGCGGCGCCTCTATATTGGGCTATATCACGACGCAGCTCAAACGAGCTTTGTCTACTGTGTTCGGCCCGGCCGGATTTACTGTATCCGGCGTGACGAGTACCGTCTCATGCCGTGGGGCGCCCACGTGATCCGTAGATCGATCTTGTTTGCCTTGCCTTGTCCTCCAATATATCTCGCAGGTCTGTCGCATTTTCCCATGCCTTGGAATTTTTTGAGCGGTGCCGGGGTGCAGCTTGAGTGGAGGGCCGAGAGGCCTCTCTGTCGCGGCCATGGGGTGGCCGGTCGGCCGCATCATGCACTGGTGATGTAGGTTTAGGTGCTTCCTCCTCTAATTGGGGTAGCAACCTGCGCTTTGGGTAGCGCTTGGAGGGGCGTTCGAGTTCATACTCTTCGGCCGCAAGGACTTCAGTCCATCTGTCGGCTAGCAAATCTTGATCAGCTCTAAGCTGTTGCTGTTTTTTCTTGAGGCTGCTCGCCGTGGCCATAAGCCTGCGTTTGAAACGCTCTTGTTCGACGGGATCCTCCGGCACGACAAATTCATCATCGTCGAGGCTTGCCTTGTCTTCGGAGGGAGGCATATAATTATCGTCCTCGACCTCTCTATCTGCCGCTCTCTCATGAGGGCTGCCTTCTCCATCCTCCTGTGCTGAATCTTGCTGGAGGTGGTTGTCTTCGGCATTGTCAAGGGTGTTATTATCTCCCGTGCCGGAATCACCGTTTTTGCTTTGGCAGGATTTAGAGCGGCACCGCTGACGCCGGCGCTTAGGCTGATTCTTGGAGGGGTCATCCTCCGCTGTTCCATCGCCATTGCCTTCTTTTGGGGTGTCCACCATGTATATATCATATGACGAGGTGGCTTTCCAGTGCCCTATAGGCTCTGGTTCTTGATCGTCTCCTGCATCGGCGTCCATACCGTCGATGTCTTCGAAGTCGAAGTCGAGCATGTCGGTTAAATCATCGATAGTGGCTATGAAGTGGGTGGTGGGTGGGCTTTGAATTTCTTCATCATGCGCATCCCAACCTTGCTGACCATAGTCCGTCCAGGGCTCTCCTGATAAAGAGAGAGACTTTAGTGAATTCAGAATATCACCAAAGGGCGAGTGCTGAAAGATGTCCGCGGCGGTGCCATGATCGGCGCCCAATCGGGTTCGATCGGTAGGGGCGCGGAGGGCTCGGAGTCAGGAGAGGAGTCCGGCTCCTTGGAGTCACGGGCTTCGCAGAGAATAGGGCTGGTGTTCGGCTCGATCGCCGTAGAGATTGCAGCCCCCGAGGCAGTGTCTAACTACCCATCCTCGATTGGTGTGATCGGCTCCGAGCTAGGGGTCGGAGCGGACACAGGTGCAGCCTCCAGGGCACTGTTCGACGGCAGAGCTAGACCATGCCCATCGTGAAAGTGCGGCGCGCTCGGCTGTGGCTCGAATCCGTCAAAGATCAAGTCTCCGCGGATGTCGGCCATGTAGTTCAAACTTCCAAATCTGACCTGATGGCCAGGGGCGTAGATTTCGATCTGCTCCAGATGGCCAAGCGAATTGGCCCGCAGTGCAAAGCCGCCGAATACGAAGATCTGTCTGGGAGAAAAGTCTCACCCCGGATCGCATCGCTGTTGATGATCGAAGAAGCCATCGGGCCCAAAAGTGACGACACAGAGGAACTCTCAATGAAAGCACCAATGTCGGTGTCAAAACCGGCGGATGTCAGGTAGGGGTTCCTGAACTGTGCGTCTAGGCAGATGGTAACAGGAGGCAGGGGACACGATGTTTTACCCAGGTTCGGGCCCTCTTGATGGAGGTAAAACCCTACGTCCTGCTTGATTAATATTGATGATATGGGTAGTACAAGAGTAGATCTACCACGAGATCAGAGAGCCTAAACCCTAGAAGCTAGCCTATGGTATGGTTGTTCTTCGTCCTATGGACTAAAACCCTCCGGTTTATATAGAAACCGGAGAGGGCTAGGGTTACACAGAGTCGGTTACAATGGTAGGAGATCTACATATCCGTATTGCCAAGCTTGCCTTCCACGCTAAGGAAAGTCCCTTCCGGACACGGGACGAAGTCTTCAATCTTGTATCTTCATAGTCCAGGAGTCCGGCCGAAGGTATAGTCCGGCTATCTGGACACCCCCTAATCTAGGACTCCCTTAGTCGGCCCGTTTGTGGTCCGTTAATACGTTGGGCCGTTTTCATAGCGTCATCAAATACGGCCTATTAACGATGGCCCGTTATGGTCGGCCCATGAACGGACGATTCCAACTCTAGCCCGTTTACGGCCAGAATGCGGTCTGTTTGGCCCATGTTTGGCCAATCGATCATATGGCCCATATAAGGCCCATTGATGATACGGCCCGTAGAAGGCCCATTGTTTCTATGGCCCGTAGAAGGCCCACTATTTATACGGCCTGTAGAAGGCCCACTGTTTCTATGGCCCGTAGGAGGCCCAGTGTCACTACAGTAAATATTAGCCCATGGTTATTGTGGCCTAGTTTAAAAAATAGGTTATTGCAGCCAGTAGAAAACCGCAGAAAAAGAACTGCACTAACTACAAGCAAACAAATAAACAAGACAACAAGGAAATAAATAAGCAAGCAACTTACACTAGGCTATCACGGCTATTACACATATTACATCCACTGGGCATCAAAGTTCGCCACCAGTGCAAATATAGGGAACACATCAGCATATAAACACCGTAGCAAAACAAGTCCAGAACTGAAACCACTTCAGAAGAGCTCAAGAAACAATATCCTGGGTACCCATAATGCTGGCAAGATGCTTAGCAAGCTTATTAACTTTCTCTTGTTTGGCGCTTAAGTCCTCCAGCGCTTGCTGTTGCACCAAAAAGTATGCATCTGAATTCTGCAGGGACTTCCTTAGTCCTTTGGCTTCCTGTCGCATAACATCTGATCGATGTCTTTCAACTTGAAGTTGAGACTCAGGAAGTCGAACTGATTCAGGCAACGAGTTCGAAGAGCTGGTGCCAGCAGTGGTAGCCAGTAACTCGAACACTACATCAAGACAGGACTTTGGGGTTGTCTTAGTGTCTTCACTATAGTTTTTATCAGCTTTCTTGGAGACCAACAGGGATGTCTCACTATCTTGAACCTTATCTGCATTACTTCCTTTATCATTGCATAACAGGGTACTCTTCTCCAATATTTTATCCGTGTTCTAAAAGAGAAACAAACAAACACATCTCAGGTTTAGAATGTAGTATATGAAACTCATTTTGGTAAACCTGTTCAGTAGTAAGGTGGATAGGATAACAACATGAAACAAACATATATCTATGTAGTATGGTCACTGTATGGTCTATATCATTCTAGTTTATGTTGCCAAATCAAGATAGATACAGTTCGAATCATATCTATTTAAGACAAATCAGCATAGACAGAATATAAGTGTGGGAAACTACACAACAATAACAACACTTGTAATGTGCATGGCATGAGAACATAATTGTTTATTCAATTGAAACTGAAATCAACATAGAGCAAGTTACAATAGCAAACAGCCGAACACGTTGAAGAAATAGGTTTAATACATACCTGTTGCGCCATTGGAGTTTCAATTGCATCCGTAAATTTGAAATTAGTTGGTATCAGTAAATACAGTGATGCAAGAGCAAAGTAGTATGAACCATAGCTACGGAACCTGACCTGAGAACAATTCTTCTTCTGCTTTAAGCGTTGACTTCGGGTTTGGAGTGGTGGTCCTTGTGATTTGGGCACTGCAGTTGCCTTACTAACTGCTCGTGTTTGGGTGCTCTGTGGTGGAGACGGTGCTGTGTCAACGGGAACTGGGTGTCTATCTGCTGGGGTTGGTGAGGGAGTCCTGGATTAGGGGGTGTCCGGATAGCCGGACTATACCTTCGGCCGGACTCCTGGACTATGAAGATACAAGATTCAAGACTTCGTCCCGTGTCCGGAAGGGACTTTTCTTGGCGTGGAAGGCAAGCTTGGTGACACGGATATGTAGATCTCCTACCATTGTAACCGACTCTGTGTAACCCTAGCCCTCTCCAGTGTCTATATAAACCAGAGGGTTTTAGTCCGTAGGACGAACAACAATCATACCATAGGCTAGCTTCTAGGGTTTAGCCTCTCTGATCTCATGGTAGATCTACTCTTGTACTACCCATATCATCAATATTAATCAAGAAGGACGTAGGGTTTTACATCCATCAAGAGGGCCCGAACCTGGGTAAAACATCGTGTCCCCTGCCTCCTGTTACCATCCGGCCTAGACGCACAGTTCGGGACCCCCTACCCGAGATCCGCCGATTTTGACACCGACATTGGTGCTTTCATTGAGAGTTCCTCTGTGTCGTCGCTTTTAGGCCCGATGGCTCCTCCGATCATCAACGACGATGCGATCCAGGGTGAGACTTTTCTCCCCGGACAGATCTTCGTATTTGGTGGCTTTGCACTGCGGGCCAATTCGCTTGGCCATCTGGAGCAGATCGAATGCTACGCCCCTGGCCATCAGGTCAGATTTGGAAGTTTAAACTACACAGCGGACCTCCGCGGAGACTTGATCTTCGACGGATTCGAGCCGCAGCCGAGTGCGCCGCACTGTCATGATGGGCATGATCTAGCTCTGCCGCCGAACAGTGCCCTGGAGGCCGCACCCGCATCAGCTCCGACCCTTAATTCGGAGCCAACTGCGCCAATCGAGGATGGGTGGTTGGACACCGCCTCGGGGGCTGCAATCTCTACGGCAATCGAGCCGAACACCAGCCCTATTCTCTGCGAAGCCCGTGACTCCAAGGAGCCGGACTCCTCTCCAGACTCCGAGCCCTCCGCGCCCCTACCGATCGAACCCGATTGGGCGGCGATCATGGAGTTCACCGCCGCGGACATCTTTCAGCACTTGCCCTTTGGCGATATTCTGAATTCACTAAAGTCTCTCTCTTTATCAGGAGAGCCCTGGCCGGACTATGGTCAACAAGGTTGGGATGCGGATGATGAAGAAATTCAAAGCCCACCCACCACCCACTTCGTAGCCACTGTCGATAATTTAAACGACGTGCTCGACTTCGACTTCGAAGACATCAACGGTATGGACGACGATGTAGGAGATGAACATGAACCAACGCCTATAAGGCACTGGACAGCCACCTCATCTCATGATGTATACATGGTGGACACACCCAAAGGAAGCGACAACGAGGAACACAGGGATGCAACGAGGGATCATTCACTAGAAAAGCAATCAAAGCAGCGACGTAAGCGCCGCTCCAAGCCCCGCCTCTACAGAGACAGCAGTCATACAGACCCAGCCATAGAGCAGGACGAGCCAGCGGACGACGAACATGCCTTCGAGCAACCGTCCGAACAGGGCAACTTGGATAAACAAACCGAACACCCCGTCCCCGGCGAAAACAACAGTCCGGACGACCTTACGCCAGATAGGCTCATGGAGTAGAAGAACCTCCACGAAGGGATCGTCACCACTGCGCGTAGCCTGAAAAAGCAGAAGCGAAAGCTCAAAACCGTGGAAGATGCACTCAGAATCAGATGGAGCAAAGTACGCAACACCGCAGACAAATATGGCGACAGTCGCTGCACAAAAAGCTATCCAAAGCGAAAGCTACTGCCTGAATTTGACGATGAGGCCTTAGAGCCCCCGCAGTCAAAAAATGGAAAGCCACCCAGTCGGATAGACGACCGCATGGCCAGCATGGAGCGGCAAGTGGCGACGCACACAAGCCTACAAGTGATCCATCAAAGGATCCGCATCAAAAAGATGGCCCATCCAGATCTATCTACGGGCCAAGAAAGCAAGCTCTAGTAAGCAATGCAACACAACAAATATCCGAACATCACGGCACACCCAAATACAGGGGTGCCGCACACCCCCTATGTTTCACCGATGAGGTGCTGGACCATGAATTTCCAGCGGGATTCAAGCCCGTAAACATAGAGGCGTACGACGGAACAACAGACCCTGGGGTCTGGATCGAGGATTATATCCTCCACATACACATGGCCAGAGGAGATGACCTCCACGCCATAAAATACTTACCCCTCACGCTTAAAGGTCCAGCCCGACATTGGCTCAAAAGCCTTCCCGAAAACACCATTGGAAGTTGGGAAGAGCTGAGGATGCTTTCCGGGCAAATTTTCAAGGGACCTATGTCCGCCCTCCAGATGCAGACGATCTCAGTCACATAACTCAACAGCCCGGAGAGTCAGCCCGGAAATTCTGGAATAGATTTCTTACTAAAAAGAATCAGATAGTCGACTGTCCGGACGCCGAAGCCCTAGCAGCTTTTAAGCATAATGTTCGAGACGAGTGGCTCGCCAGACACCTCGGCCAAGAAAAGCCAAGAACAATGGCCGCATTAACAAGCCTCATGACCCGCTTTTGCGCAGGAGAGGACAGCTGGTTGGCAAGATGTAGCACCAGCGACCCAAGTACATCCGAAGTTAGGGATGGAAACGAAAAACCCCGACGCAGCAAGGACCAGCGCCGGAATAAGGGAAACAGCCCAAAGAGCACGGCGGTCAACGCCGGATTCAAAAGCTCACGGCAGAATCAGAGAAAGCCGCCCCTCAAGGATAACAGGGACGAGCCATCCAACTTAAACAAAATCTTGGACAAGATATGTCAAATACACAGTACTCCCGGGAAGCCGGCGAACCATACCCACAGAGATTGTTTGGTTTTCAAGAAATCCGGGAAACTCAATGCCGAACACAAGGGGCTTGACACACCAAGTGAGGACGACGACGAACCCCACAAGCAGAGCACCAGGAAACAAAAGGATTTCCCACAAGAAGTCAAAACAGTAAACTTACTTCACGTGATGAACAGAATGGCGTCAACAGAGATACGCGCCATACGGCCTATCCCAAAGGAGTCTCGCCAATGGTTGTTAAAACCGATCACCTTCGACCATCAGGATTACTCTAGAAGTATCCGGAACGCAGGCTGGACTGCCTTGGTATTAGATCCAATAATCGATGGTGGACTCCACTTTACAAATGTCCTGATGGATGGCGGCAGTGGTCTAAACCTGTTATACCAGGACACAATCCGCAACATGGGGATAGACCCAACAAAAATTCGCCATAGCAAAACCTCCTTTCAAGGGGTAATGCCAGGCCTGGATGCCCGTTGCATGGGTTCTCTCCGGCTAGAAGTTATGTTCGGCTCCCCCGACAACTTCTGTCGTGAACAGCTAACTTTCCACATTGCCCCATTCTCAAGTAGCTATCAAGCACTGCTGGGACGCGAAGCTTTCGCCCTCTTTAACACAATACCGCATTATGCATCTCTTACGCTTAAGATGCCCGGTCCACGAGGTATCATCTCATTAAAGGGAAAACATTGAGTGTTCCCCCCACGCGGAAGACAATGCAGCTGCCTTGACAGCCCCACAATAAAGCGGCTTCACTAGCCAAAGCACCTAAACAGGTCGTCAAGACCACAGACACGGCTAGACGAGTCCGGCATAAACATACCCCTGTACTAGGGGCTCCGCGCATATAAAACAAGAGATAATAAAGCTCAATTTTACCCATTTCGATTTATACTTCGTTTATTTAGTATAACTCATGTTCGGCACGATCTTTCCTAAACTAAGTTCCTCTCTTTTACAGATGAACGCCGTGCTACGCCCGTCCAGGATATGGCACAACAGAGACACATGCGGAGACGTGCAGCAGGGACCCGTTCCAAGGATTCTTTTCAGATTAAGACCCTACGTAAACCTTTTTTACTGTCTCTTGTTGATACACATCCCCTGGTTTCTTGGTATAACCAAGGAGGAGGCTGGCGTTTTGGCATGTGGCCACGTCAGAGTTTTGCGCGTAGCTGGACACTAGGGGCTTATTACTAAGGGCGTTATCCCGCCCGCCCTCATAAAGACCGAATACCTTAGGGAGTGTTCGGCGTCGCGAGTTTGGCCTTATATGCATCAGCTCCGAATCATGTCTTTGGTCAAATGTTGGGTTTGCCCGGCTCCTGTGTTTTGCTACCTTACGTTCCGCTCTATCGGCTAAGGCGGCACCAGGAGAACTACTGTGATTGTGCCCCGGTTCGTCCAGGTGAGCACCTCAGTAGAGAAAGCCGAAAACTGACTGTCATGATATAGCATGAGACTGGTCAACCACTCGATGACTTACCTGAATCTTTAGGATTCCTCCACATTAACGAAGGGCCGCTTCCCGGCCAGGCACATACGCGCCCCGAGTTCGGGCGAGCGCAGGCGCCACCAGGGGCTATATAAGTAGCCTCACTGTCAAACTCCTATGGCTAAGTGAAAGTGGTAAAGCATCATAGTCCGATTGCCTAGTTCGCTGCACTATCACCTCCTTTGTAGGACCAAGACGTTGGATCAAGTGTGAAAATGCGCCTTCTGCGAACACCCCCGCATTATGTGCGTGGGGGCTGAAGCCGATGACTGCCATCTTTCAGATTATATATACATATATGTTAAATGGCTGCGCAGGTGGTATTATAATACTTGCAGTCACAAGTATAAAAAGCTTCTACAATTTATCAAAATATTTTTTTACAATAATATATGCTATTCGAATATAGTATCCTTCGAGCACTGCGTCTCTATTAAACGAGCACCTTGCAGAAATTCCTGAAAATAGTGCTTGGCAGGTACTCGGCTTCCATCCGAGTCTGGGGATGCAACAATGGTGGCCTCCATTTCCGCCCAGTATGTCTTCACACGGGCAAGAGCCATCCGCGCACCCTCTATGCACGCTGACCTCTTCATCGCATTGACATGCTGCACCGCACCAAGGAACTGCTGCACTAAGTTGAAATAACTTTTCGGCTCTGGCCTCTCCGGCCACAGATGACTCATGACATACTTCATGGCGTGTCCGGACAACCTATTTAGCTCGGCCCATTTAGCCAAACGATCGGCTAATGATAGTGGACGCTTCGGATTGTGAAACTGCGACCAAAAGAGCTTTTCCACTTCGCAATCTTCTTGATCTCGGAAGTGTTCGGCCGCATCTGCGACACTCGCTGCCAAATCTAGATAGGTGTCCGCCGTACTCCACATCCGGTCTAACGGAGCATGTTTAGGATCACAGAACTTCCTCCGCAGCATAAAGGGCTTTCCAGCCGCGATCTCTCCGTCCTGACGCAACTCGTCCTTCATAGCTCTCATTGAAGAGCGAGCATCCTTGGCATCGGAAACGGCCTTCTCCAGGTCCGTCTATTCCGCCCGATCTTCTTTTTCAAGAAGCTTGCAACGGTCACCAGCGTTCTTCAGCTTCACGGCCATCTCGGCCATTTCCTTCTTGCTTCGGCAGTGAGCAGCCTGTTCGGCTTTCAGCTCTTCAATTGCCTCTCCAGCAGCTGCATCACTTTTCCTGGCTTGCTCCTTGGCTCAGGCAAGTTCCGCCCGAAGATTCTCCATGGCAGCAGCACCATCTGCATCAAGCGCACACATTGTAAGATACTGGCATAAATCTCCTCTTACCAGGTGCCGCCGGAGGAATTACATACCTTGTGCCTCGTCAAGCCGCTTGTTGACAAGCGCGATGTCAGCATCTTCCACGTCAAGTTGCCGCTTTAGCTCGGCAAATTCATCTGTCCGGCTTGCCACCGGACACTTCGCCACCTACGTATGAAGGCGGCATATTAGACTTGGGATTATGATCCTCTGCGTGCCGTCACTTTTGACAACACACAGAGTCTCAGGGGCTATTATCTACACAGGGCGCATCTTATTTATGCGCAACTGTCCAAAAAGGGTACATTATTTTGCGTACCTCAAAACCTGTCAGTAAACTCCTGACGGCCTCATGCAATCCGCTCTCCGCGGATGAAATCCTCTCAATCACCATACCCATCAATGCACGGTGCTCCTCTGAGATAGATGCTCGCCCTAGCGGATCCTTCAGCTCCTCCGACCACGCACCAGACGGCGCCGGACTCGTCCGATGGCCCTTTTCGAAGGCCGGATGCGGAGGGCTTTTGGGGGCCATATGACTACCTTTCGGCCCTACCGGATTCGGAGAAACCCTCCGCGACGATACCTCAGGGTTGCCTGCCTCGCAAGGCGGTACGGCAGGGGGAGGCGTTCCGCTCTCCATCATCTCCAGAAGAAGATCCCCCGAAGACGAGCTCTGCTGAGAAGGGCTAAGGTCCGAGCTACAAGGTAAATTTTCGATTACTTTTCTCAGATATAAAGCAAGGATTTCTCTCGTTTCTTAAAAAGAAAACTCCTCTCTACTTACGGCCCGGTGGAGGGCTGATCCCCTTGAGGGCATAATTCGGTCGAAGCATCCCCCAGCACAGGACCCTCTGGCGAAGATTTCTTCCCCCGCTTTGAGGCCATGGTCTCCGGGTCTTCAAAGGCGGTCCTCTTCTTCCCCTGAGGAGAGGAATTTTTGATTCCTCCCTTCCGGACAACCTCCTTCGAGGAGGCTATAGCTTCCTTGTCCCCTCCCTCGCTTTCCTTTGAAGGCACAACCTCCAACATCCTGACTAGCACGGGACCCGGCGTGGTCTCGGGGAGAGGGGCCGGACACCTGATTAGCTTTGCTTTCGCTATCCACTCCTGTTTAAAGGACATCTCTTTTGGGGGCAATTTTATGATAAATATACGAATAGCGAGTCCGGGCACAAGGCTACTTACTTGTGTATCTGGACGATTGCAGCTCAGACCTGCGTCCTCCATAGAATTCGGACACACTACTTGTGGTCTGAAGAACAATTTGTACATCTCCACGGGCGTCATGCCAAGAAAATGTTGGAGAACTCGTGGTCCCTCGGGGTTGAACTTCCACAGGCAGAGGGGGCGACGTTTGCAGGGCAGAACTCGGCGAATTCACATAACCTGCGTCACCACGACCAGACTGATGTCTCTTTCTAGGAGATCTCGGATGCGGCCCTGCAACAGGGGCACGTCCTTTGCCGACCCCCAGTCCAGCCCCTTATTGACCCATGACACCAGTCGTGGCGGGGGACCCGAGCGGAAAGCAGGAAGCGCCACCCACTTGGTGCTCCTGGGAGCTGTGATATAAAACCACTCTCGTTGCCATAAGCTGGACTCCCCTTGAAAAGAACCCTCGGGCCATGGAGCACCAGCATTCTTGATTATAAAAGCACCTCCGCACTCCGCGTGCCGTCCCTCGATCATATTCGGCTCTACTTTGAAGGTCTTGAGCCATAGTCCGAAGTGAGGAGTAATACGGAGGAAGGCTTCACACACGACGATGAATGAGGAAATATGGAGGATGGACTCCGGAGCTAAGTCGTGAAATTCCAGCCCATAATAAAACATGAGCCCCCTCATGAAGGGATCCGTCGGAAAGCCTAGCCCCCGAAGGAAGTGAGACATGAAGACCACACTCTCACCAGGCTTGGGAGTGGGAATGACCTGCCCTTGAGCAGGCAACCTATGCGATATTTCGCCGGTGAAGAACCTGGCCTCTCTCAACTTCAGCATGTCCTCCTCCATGACGGAGGAGGGCATCCATCGGCCTCGAAGGTCGGAACCGGACATTGTTGAAGGTCCGAAGCGCCTGAAATCTGGAGCCTTGGGTGTTGGAACTCGAGGTGAAGGGCGAGCTCGTTTGAGATTGAAAGAAAGGAGTAAGGCCTTGATCTCTTTATAAGAGGTTGAATACCAAGGGCCCTCCCCGTGACCGTTTGGGACTCGCCTTTGATCGATAAAACATACCAACGGGTACGGTTGGGTTACCCACGCCCGTATTGATGAGAATCCCGGAATAAGGGGACATGATCTCTGCTTTGACAAGGCGTGCCTAAACGCGCTGAGGTGGGACAATAAAACGATTCGAATAAAGACTTGGCTGTGGTGTGATGTCACGCTACGGAATACGTCAGCAGATTAGATTTGTGTAAATATTATTCTCTCTATGGCAATATGTGGAAACTTATTTTGCAGAGACGGACACTACCTTTGTGTTCAAAATCTTCTATGAAGTACTTGGAGGAGGAACCCGCCTTGCAATGCCGAAGACAATCTGTGCGCCGGACTCGTCGTCATTGAAGCCTGGTTCAGGGGCTACTGAGGGAGTCCTGGATTAGGGGGTGTCCGGATAGCCGGACTATACCTTCGGCCGGACTCCTGGACTATGAAGATACAAGATTGAAGACTTTGTCCCGTGTCTGGAAGGGACTTTTCTTGGCGTGGAAGGCAAGCTTGGCGATACGGATATGTAGATCTCCTACCATTGTAATCGACTCTGTGTAACCCTAGCCCTCTCCGGTGTCTATATAAACCGGAGGGTTTTAGTCCGTAGGACGAACAACAATCATACCATAGGATAGCTTCTAGGGTTTAGCCTCTCTGATCTCGTGGTAGATCCACTCTTGTACTACCCATATCATCAATATTAATCAAGCAGGACGTAGGGTTTTACCTCCATCAAGAGGGCCCGAACCTGGGTAAAACATCATGTCCCCTGCCTCCTGTTACCATCCAGCCTAGACGCACAGTTCGGGACCCCCTACCCGAGATCCGCCGGTTTTGACACCGACAGTTGGGGTTAGAAGAGGTGTAGCTGGTTCTCTGTCCAACTGGGTATGGGTACAATCTGCATGAGTGTGGGTTATGTGTGGTGGGGCTGGTTCTTGGGCAAGTACAACTGTGGTTCTATCTGCATCGACAGGTAGCACGATCTTTTCTGAAGACCGTGTTTTTACTCCCACAGATACTGCCATCACTCCCTCCAATTGAAATGGCTGATAAACAAGAAAAGTAATTGAATGTACAAACATTGTAAGATAGACAGGTGCAATGGATAGTAGGGAAGAAAACAGGGCATGAAATAATTCACATTTATGTTGTCTAAGCAAACAGAATAGCAGGACATAATTTCACATATATGATGGCTAATTAAATAGGATAACATGACACAATTTCACATGTATGATGGCTAACTAAACAGGATAGAATGACATACTTCAAAATATGATGACTATGTAAACATGATGACATGATATAACTATATGATGTGTCTATTAAAGTGGTTGGCATGCCATAAATCACAAACATGCCATCGATGGAAATGTTATGGCATGATATAATTCACGGATAGAATGACATAATTTAAAATATGATGACTATGTAAACATGATGAGATGATATAACTATATTATGTCTTTAGAAAATGGGTTGGCATGCCATAATTTAGATACATGCTGTCTATGTAAACATCATGGCATGACATAATTCAAATATATGATTTTTATACTAAGGAAGTGAGCAGAGGGCAATCGCATATATGATGTGTCAACTAAGGAGATGGCATTCAATATTGTGTATATGATTTAAAAACTAAGCATTGCAATACAATATATTCATTATATGAGTAATATAACCCTGCCAAGTTTGATCATACACCTCGGGGGATAATAGGACTGGTCATCTGCCTCTAAATCCTCCTCTGAAGAGCTATCTGTAACCAGCAAGATATCTGCTTCAGCAGGTAGCATTGTCTGCTCTGAAGACCTTGTTTTCACTCCAGATTTCTCCATCACCAATTCAAATGGCTGATGCACAGGAAGAGCAGTTGAATATACAAACATTATCGACAAAAGCAATGAGAAATACAAAAAAAGGACGACATGATATAATTCACATATATGATGCTTGCCTAAACATCATGGCATTGCATAATTCACATACATAATGCCTTGTAACAAGATAACATTGCATAATTCACATATATAATGTCTTGCAACAAGATGGCATTGCATAATTCACATATATGGTAATTATACACTAAACAGGTGGCATTCACACAAAGCATGTCTAAACTAAGAAAATGACATAGCAATGCAAGATACCATACGCACGATATGAGCAACATAACCCTGCCAAGTTAGGGCATGCACCTCGGGGGGGGGGGGATAGGACTGGTCATCTGTCTCTGAATCCTCCTCTAAGGAGCTATCGGTAACCAGCAAGACATGCGCTTCGTTAGATAGCATTGTCTGCTCTGAAGACCTTGTTTCCACTCCAGATTTTTCCATGACCGTGTCAAATGGCTGATGCACAGGAAGAGTAATTGAATGTACTTCAATTGTTAACAAATTTAGTAATAAAAAAATGATGGCATGATATAATTCACATATAAGATGACTGACTAACTAGGGTGGCATTGCAAAATTCACATATATGATGCCTGGCTAGACAAGATGGCATTGCATGATTCACATATACGATAAAGAAACTAAACAGATGGCATTGACACAAAGTATGTCTAAACTAAGCAGATGACATCTTTAATGTATATAGTAAGCAATGCAAGGCACCATATGCATGATATTACCAACATCAGCATGCCAAGTTAGAGTGAAGACCTCATGGGGTAAATAGGAGTGGTCTTCTCCTTCTGAATCCCCCTCAGAACAGTTATCTTCCTCTTGATTACAATCAGAAATGGGTGGAGGGGGGGCTGCCTTTGCGCCCACCATGGAACGACGTCTGCAAGAAATTTTATTGCCACGCAAGGCTCGTCTCTTTTGCTCTACATGATCAGTTCCATTGTGTACAATAACTGGCATGCATAGGAATAAAACATAGTGAGATTATGTAAGGAGTGCATGCACAAATCCAGAGTGATGGTAGCAAACTGTGGATAGACCCAAAACCAATGATAGCAGGAAGATAATAGCTTTAGTTAAAAAATACAGATAATGGCTCCTTTAATGTTTGTTTGCACCCAACATGAAACTCGTAGTAGACACCAGAGATTAAATAGATAGTAGACAGATAATACTAATTGTTGCCCCAATATGTACCCCACAACCATTTAAAAACTCAAGTTTCAGCATTAGTTTGGACCTGACTCGGAGTCTAATAGGTGAAGACAACGATAATGTAGCATGTCATCATATTAAGCGACACATAACGTAAGCATACACAAAAGAGTGGGACCTCTCTTGCGGACCTGTGTAGTCCTCAAGGTCATCTGCTCAGTTGATGATGGTAATGTAGTTGTCGTGGCTGCCGGCAGCGGGGAAGAAGATCTGAGACGGCGAAAGACAGTCTGGAGAGCGGATCCCTGCTGTGGTGAACCCTTCCTTCGTTGGAGCAGCTGAGCTGGGGTGGAACACAGCGCCGCAGGAGCAAGACAAACCACACAAGGTTTTCTTTGACACATATCTGTAACAAAAGTAATTCAGTAAGGGCTTGTTTGAATTTGAGGATTCTAACAATGCAGGGATAGGAAATAGACAGGAATAGGTCACCCTGTGCAAAACCGAACCGAAAACCAAAAACCGAACCGAAAAAACCAAGCCGAACCAAAATTCCGGTTTTTTCAGGTTTTGGTTATGGTTTCAGTTTGCAAAATAAGAAACCATATTGCATTCGGTTTTTTCGGTTTAAAACCATACAAAATCGGTTAAACCGAACAAAACCAAAAGGCCCAATAGATTTCACAGAATCAGTCAATCACAACTCACAGCACAGGCCCATCGGCCATCGCTCGCGGCCAAGTCTAACCTCACGCACGCTTGCTTCAACCCTAGCATTAGCAATTCACCAATTCCCCACACGCACACGCAGAGCAGCAGAGAGCGGGATGGCGGCGGTGCCCTAGCTAGGTCACACTTCGTGTGGCGCATCCGTCCGCTCCCCTCCGTCCTTCGTCGCGCACATCGGCATCGCCATCCTCCGCTCCCCGTCGTCCGTCGCCCGCATCAGCCTCGCTGTCCTCCGCCCTCCGTCGTACATCGCACGCACCGGCGTCGCCGACTTCTGCCTTCCGTCCTCCGTGTCACTGACCTCCGCCCTCCGTCGCGCGCACCGGCACACGCCTCCACGGAGCAGGACACGAGCCGCCGAATGGTAAGGCACTTTCGATTCGCTCTGGGAGAAGAGTTGTTCAGTAGCAAACATACACATAGATGTGATGACTTGCAGTAGCATCTTCCCGACTGCAGGTTCTTCTAGGCTTCTAGCACGCGCATCCATCAGGCCCCGCTCCTCCCCGCCACAGGTGAAGCTCTCTGTCACAGCCGCCGTCGGAGGCCGAGGAAGACGCGAGCCGCCGTGACTGGATGGTAAGCATCTCCCATGGATGTGTGGTGTTAGTTCCTATTTAGTTACTGAACGTGGATGGATGCATTGTTTCACTAGTTTGTTACTGAACATGGGTGTTTCCTGTAATCCTATTTAGTTTTCCAGCAACTTTTTTAGTATTGGTTCTACTGATGGTCACTGATACTGAATGAAAACTACCTGACTTATTTTTTCAGGTGTCCGAGAGTGTTAGAGTTAACCTTGGCGCTGGTTTTGCTGCTCATCAACCTCTCTCAATAGATCCTGATGTTACCCCTGGCAGTGTGGGGGGAAAAGTCGGAAGAGGTCAAAGGCATGGATGCACTTCACAGTTCAGAAAGATGATCCTGATCATGCTAATTGCAACTACTGTGATGCTGTACTGGGTTGCAAATCCGCACCGGCAGGTACTGCTTCTTTAGTCAACCATTTGAAGATTTGCAAAAATAATCCTACCCACATATGTAGCACTCAGTCCGAGCTTACCTACCAAGTTAGCGAAGATGGTAATTCGGTGGTTCCTTGGCAATACATTGAGAAAGAAGTTAGAGAAGCATTTGCTCGCATGATAGTGATAGATGAGATTCCATTCATATTTGCAGAGAAAGAAGGTTTTAGGTTGTTTGTGGCTAAAGCTTGCCCAAGGTTCACTATACCATCTAGGACAACTATGTATAGAGATATCATTGCTCTTTATGAAGCTGAGAAAGCTATGCTTAGAAAATATTTCATTGGATCACGTCAAACTGTTTGCCTCACCACTGATACATGGACATCAAAAAGACAGCAAAGCTACATGGTCCTTACTGCACATTTCATTGATTCTGGGTGGAATCTTAGAAAAAAATTTATTAACTTTGTCTTGGTAGATGGACACAAAGGGGATGACATTGGGAAATCATTAGAAAAATTACTTATTGAGTGGGGCATTGAGCGAGTGTGCACTATTACTGTTGATAATGCAAGTTCTAATGACACTTGCTTAGCCTACATGAAGAGGTCTTTGACTAATAGGGGCTGTACACATGCAAAAAGTCAGTATCTTCACATGAGGTGTGTGGCACATATTGTTAATATAGTGGTCCAAGATGGGCTAAAGATAATGTGCCATCCAATAAACAGAATTCGAAGTGCTATCAAGTTTGTGAGAGCCTCCCCAACTAGATTGGATTTATTTAAAAAGTGTGTGCAGCTTAGCAAGGTAGTGAGTAAAGGTTTGATTAATATTGATGTGGCTACTAGATGGAACTCCACATTTATAATGCTAGAGACTGCTGAGAAATTTGAGAGGGCATTTGAGCAATATGCACTTCAGGATCCCAACTACAAGACTGAGTTAGAAAAAACTGGTCCAGAACCTAAGCCTGGTACTCCTGATCAGCGGGGTCCTCCAACTCAAAGTGATTGGGTGTATGTTCGTGAGTTCAAACAATTCCTCCAACACTTCTATATCCTCACTAATAAGGTTTCTGGCACTAAGTACGTTACAACCAACACCTTCTTGGAAGATATTGCTGATGTACATTTTATGTTGGGTGAATGGAGTGATCATGTGATTTGTGGTGATGATGAAATATTTAAGTGCATGGCTACCAAGATGAAAACCAAGTATGAGAAGTACTGGGGTGATCCTGAAAAGATGAACAAGTATATATTCATTGCTGCCATCCTTGATCCAAGGTATATGGTTGATTGGTTGTTGTTCACTTGTCAAATATATATAGTTGTTGTTCTTAATGCCCTTCTAACTTGTCTTGTCTTGTCTTAATTCTTTATGCAAGGACCAAGGAATCTCATTTCTTTAAAGACATGATTGAAGACACCTATGGCAGTATCATAGGTAATAGAATCTTGACATCTTCCCACAATGAATTTGTCTCTCTTTTTGGAGAATATAGAGAATTATATGGAACCAGTACTCCTAGCCATCCTAGGGAATTAGCAACACAAGCTCGTCCTAGTGCAAATGCTTTTGAAAATTCTCTAGTGAGGTCACGATACAACTAGAAAAGAATGAGAGTTTGCGGAGAGGGCAACACTAGCACAAATACCAGAACTGAATTAGACAAGTACCTAGCTGAGGACACAGAAGAGTTGACTACTGAATTTGACCTTCTTGAATGGTGGAAGTGCAATGCTCCTCGCTTTCCCGTCCTTTCAAAAATGGCTCATGATATACTAGCAACCCCCATCTCTACGGTTGCTTCTGAATCAGCTTTCAACACTAGTGGTCGTATTCTCGATGACTTCAGAAGCTCTTTAACACCAGCGACACTGCAGTCGTTGATATGCACACAAGATTGGTTGTGTTCTAAGTGTATCAATGTTGAAGCTGATCTCGCTGAGTTGACCAGGCTGGAGGAAGGTATTTAAATGAATGTGTATTTCAATTACTTCAATGATCATGCAACATTAATGCTATTTAATTGATCATGCAATATTTCTGTTGTTTTTGTAGAAGTGGGTGCCATTCATTTAAATGATAATGTGACAATATCGATTGATTGATCTTCATGCATGAATCTGGAGTGGAAAATTGCTGCCTGAAGCCCTGAAGTGATGAAACAAATGCCATTTTATCTCGATCTGCACCTTTTGTTTCTTTGTCGTGTGTTGCACATGTACTATACTGAAGTTTGTTATCTCGAGCTGGAGCTGAACTTTGGTTGTTCCAGAATTTGCACTTTGTACTGAAGTTTGTTATCTTGATGTACTGGGCATGTACTGGGCCTTTCAAAAATGGCTCGTGATATACTATTACTAGCAATCCCCATCTCTACATTCCAGAACTTTGCTTGTAGCCTTGTACTGGGCATGTTTAGTTCTGCTTGTGCTTGTACTGGACAAGTTTTTGTTTCAAAATTTCTTCGTGTGGTTTCACTGGACATGTACTAAATTAGTGCTTGTAGTTGTAATCGTAGTCTTCTACTAGATTGTTGTACTGCAACATAAATTCTTACATGTTTCAGAATTTCTTCAAGTAGGTAACCAGGTTGTAGTTGTATTGGACAAGTACTAAATTTGTTTTTCCATGTGGCCAAACCATGTGTTGATTAAAAATTCGCGTCAACTTTGGTTATTTTGGTTATTAC
Source organism: Triticum aestivum (assembly GCF_018294505.1). Taxonomy (NCBI): domain Eukaryota; kingdom Viridiplantae; phylum Streptophyta; class Magnoliopsida; order Poales; family Poaceae; genus Triticum; species Triticum aestivum. The sequence continues at coordinate 141,079,796 of NC_057800.1, forward strand.
CGAAACCAAACCGAAAGCAAATGGTTATTACCGAAACCGAACCGTATCTATGTATAAAACCGTATAAACCGAAGTATAAAAACCGTATAAACCGAAAACCGTATAAACCGAACCGAATCAAACCGAAAAAACTGAATGCACAGGCTGAGGAATAGGATAGGAATGCACGTGCAAAACAGAGAATTTAAAAACACGAGATTTCTGCCAATCTGGGTGTTTGATTCACAACAATTGGAAGATCACATGATGCAAAAAAGCATGGTGAGATTAAGTCAAACCACAAGAAAATGTACGGTTATAATGCTATTATGCTACTATCTCTTAGTCTTGTGCTTGATGAATAGGAATATGAAAAGGAGGAGAAGTGGAAATTAGAATCCCTACGGTTTTTCTTTCAAGGAGACACTAAAGGAACAAATCCTACAGTTTTCCTTCGCTCCATTCCTTTGCACCAAATTCATGAAAAGTAGTACCATAGGAAACTTTCCAATTCCAATGTTTTTCATTCACTTTTCCTTTCAAGCACTGGCGATTCTAGTAGGCAGGCTTGAGCAAGGAAAATCCTACACAAAAAATGTTTTTGTGCTAGTTCTATTACTTTGGACCCAGGCCACTGCCATACTAGCTCAACTCCCAGGTCCATCGACGAATGCACAGCTCAAACGCGCAGAGATAAATAATGATGGCGTTCAAGAGAGTCCATCACGGATAGCTAAGTTGCCTGGTACCTCACTGCTTGTCATATAGTAGGATAAAATAATCGTATTTCCTGTTACTACGAGTGCTCAGTGGACAATATATATAACATGTAGAGTAAAAAAGAGATGCAACAAGTGTACAACCTTGTTGGCGAAGCCATGTAGATATCAGCGTGCTTTGGTTGGCCGGTGAGGATGCTCTGGCTGACTTGGCTGTCGGAGGAGGGGAAGAAGATCTTAGGCGTCTGGAGATGGAGCCCGAGGTACTGCTCCGCTGTGATGGAGGGTTTCGTCGTTGGAGCAGCTCCGGTGAGTTGTACGACGCCGAGGCTGAAGCAGGACAAGAGAGACAACGAACAACGTTAACCTGAGTGGAATTCTAAAAGCATCTCCAATACATGATGTAAAATACATAACCACAAAGTGCTAGATGTAAAATACATCAGCCGCTCATCTTTGAACTTAACTGTTGAAACCCAATTTAACTGTCGAAACTGAACTTAACTGTCGAAACTGAACTTAACTATCGAAACTGAATTTTGCTGTCGAAACTGAATTTTGCTGTCGAAACTGAACGCACTAGCAAGGTGAGGCTACACGTCGGCCGACTGGCTTTTTCATCTCTGGTTAGTCGATTTTGCAGCCGTTGGATACGAAATCAAGGGTCTGCGGTTTATCTACAACCTCCACCCCCGTGAGCCGCCAGCCACCACCGGCCAAACAGCAGCCCCCCACCGCCCACGGCCGGCGGTGCGCCGCCCCGCCCGCCCCGAAAACACTCCCCACCACCGGTCCGCCGCCTCGGCCATCCCTCTAGGCCCCCCTAGTGCCGAGCTTTTTCTCCGGCGATCCCCACACCACCGCCTCGCCAACGCCCCGCCACCGCGGGCGACTACCGTCCCCATCCTGAACCCTAAGATAGATAGTGGGGTACCTCTTCGGCGAGCCCCCTCCCCACTGCGGATGGTTCTTCCTTCTCCTCGGCGAGCCCCCCCACCCCCTGAAAATCGACTGACCCAAAAGTCGATTCAGTCGACTGAAGTGTAGCTAAATCAGACCAGCATCGCAAGCAAGAGCAAGAGCGAGAGCAGCAGCGCGAGGAAGAGCAATAACAAGAGCAGACCAGGCAGGGGACCGATAGCAAGAGCAGAGCAGCAGCGCGAGCGGGAGATAAAGCAACAGCATCTCCTACTAATGTGGACGTCGCCGCCGAGGGAGCGACGCCGTGGAGGAAGTGGCCGGCGACACCGCCGTGGATGGAGCCACGCCGTGTCGGCTCGGGACCGAGCGCCGACAGCACCATGAGATCGAATCAAGAAGAAAATACGGCGATTAGTGTACAACCTCTTTGGTGGCGCCGATTAGGCCACAACTTCATCCGAGGAAACGGTGATGATGATGCTCTTCCGATGGTGCAGGTGAAGACGGCGGTGCGGGAATGGATGTGGCGCGAAAGACGAGGGGAACGTTGGGGCGGGGTGGCTAAACCGGCGGGACGATGAGATCAACGATGGATCCTCATCCGGTATGGTGGATGAGGGACGTCGAGGTGTTGCTGTGGACGTCGTCGTCGGGGAAGAGGCTCCGGCTGGGTGGCGGACGGAGCAGGGTGTGGGGTTTCGTCGTGGGTTTTCGCGGCCTCGGTGTACGAATGGGTGGGCAGATGGGATGGCTGTGGGGAACCATGGCTTAGAGACACGCTTGTCCAAAATGTGGGGTATGTTATGAAAGTACCCCCACCGATTTGAGGCGGTTCTTTCGGTTCAGGGGTACCACGGGCATTTCGCGTGTCGGGATTTCACAGGAGGTGGGAGTTTTCGCGCGTGTTGTAATTTCGGAATAGCAAGGTGCGGGTTGAGATTGAGGGAGTTGTCGGAGCACAACGAGACAAAGATATATCTTAAATATTTCGGGCTAACAAGGCGTGGGTTGAAGAGGCGGGAGTTTCCCAGCACGATAGACAGAGACGCTAGCTTGAATTTTCGGCATAACAAGGCGCGGCTTGAAATCGGAAGAACAAGCTTAACGTGTACCCAAAAAAAGACAATTTGCACCTCAACACGCACAACACACACACAAACACCATTTAGACTAGAGTAAGGTACACGTCCATTGCACGCATGAGATTTGGCAACAAAATTATGAATAAATACCACATTATAGCATGCAAGATTTGAGTCATATATGCATGATGTAGATGTTCGTTTAATTATTATAGTTCATTTCATTCAAAATCATCTAGTTTTTATAAGAAAGCTAATCTATTTTAAGATTCATGGAATTGTGCGTCATAATACATAAAGTAAAAACAAATAATGCTAAATCATGTAGAAAAACATTTGGGCAATTCTGATACGGAAGATTCTAGAACAAATAAGAAGTGCTTGTGTTTTGATGTTTGTGCATTATGCTTAAGTTCAACCATGGAGTTTTCTAAATTGTACATGTGGCGAAATCTGGTGGAATCTAGATGATTTCCAACGGCCAGTAGTGCTCAAATTTGCCATCTTTGGACCATCGGATTCGCCTCATCCAACGACCATCTTTCAAAGTTAAAGTTACCCGCACACAATATAAAAAATATATATAGGGGTATAAATATAGATATGTGATGCAAAAGGCGCCCATCATCTCCAATTAGAATAGTGTGTCCATGCACGGATGCGACGTGGCCAAATGATGTCTGCCATCGATATCTCAAATTCAAATCAGTCTGACCTTGTTCAATGTGTATAAATTACAACATGCTCGTTTCCAAACCACACCGCGCAGATCTCCGTTATATTCATGCATGCATGGGTTTCAAACATCAGGATCTCTTATTCAAATATTTGAATTCAACTTTACATTGATTGTGACCTCACCTATTCTGCTATTCTTTTACACCCACACAGTAGTCTTCTCTTTATAATTGTACCATTAACCTTCTCTCGTGCATGCATGCACACACACTACCAGTCGGCATTATCCAACGCACGCATGCAATCTTTTTCTTCAGGTCGGTCTCCCATGAAGGCACACACCAACACACATCCCCCTCTCCATCATATCGGGCATTCTTTATCTCTCACGCGTGCATGCGCAATGATCGATGTTCCTCTATGTATGTGTGTATATAGCTAGGTCTTTCATAGTTTTCCACACAAACCGATCAATCGATATATCCAGTGAGGTCTCACCCTCTTTCCCACGTCCACATCGATCAATCTATACCTCTCTATATAGGATTAACAAATATAGCTAATACACCCACATTAATTATGTATCCAATGTCCCCCTCTCATCATCCATGCCTTCCGCTTCATCTCTCAGATGCGTGCACAATGGCGAAGACAGGGGCAGTAAGGGCCCTGCCCCCTCCCCCCTAACATCACTATATATCAAGGCTAATATGAATGTGATCATTAGACAATTGCTGCTAAAAATGGTTTAAGTTCATGAATTGACCCTCCTCGTAAAGGATTAGCAATGCTTGGCCCCCTAGCTCATTTATTTTTCATGGCTCCGCCACTGCGTGCATCAGCGCACGTGTTCGCCCTCTCTCTCTAAATATCGATCTCGCACTTGTGCATTCCTTCATAGTCTCCCTCCACTCGGCCCCTCGCACCATCTTCTAGCCCCCACCGGATTTTGCCACATGTACAATCTAGCAGACTCCATGGTTGAACTTAAGCATAATGCACAAACCTCAAAACAATAGTGGTTCTCTTTTGTTCTAGAATCTTCCGTATCATAACTGCCCAAACTTTTTTCTAGTTGAATTGCCATTATTTGTTTTTTACTTTATGCTTTACAACGCACATTTCCATGAATCATAAAATAGATTAAGGGCTTCTTTGATTCAAAGGATTCTCAAAGGAATTTTGGAGGATTCTAATCATTAGGAATTTTTCCTATCTTGGTTGTTTGATTCGTAGGATTGTAAACCATAGGAATTTTTCCATATGATTCATTTGCACTAGATTTCATAGGAAACATCCCATCCACTCAAACCACTTTGAAAGTATTCTGCGTTTTTTCTATGCACAATCAAACACTCGTACAATCCTGTAGGTTTCAAGACGACATTCCACTATACCCATGTTTTTCCTATTCCCACGTTCTTAGCTTTTTTATAAAAACTAATTGATTTTTAATGAGATGAACTATAAGAATTAAACGAAGGGCTACATCAGACATATATGACTCAGAGCTTACATGCTATAGTGTGGTATTTATTCATAATTTGATTGCAAAATCTGATGCGTGCAATGCACGTGTACCTTACTAGTACTTCGAGTATGTGCAAAACACATAAATTAGAATACCAATGGCACACTACACAGTGTCTCTCTTACAGTTCATGAAGCCACGTGGCACATGTGGAGGCGTTGTCGTGACCTCCTTGCGTGGATTGATTACATTGACATGCTACTCATTCCAGAAGAATGTACTCGTCCTCCCTAAGCCATACTAGCGGTACATGCACGAAGCGAAGATGTGCACGCACGCCACGCACACACTCATTCCCTCGCACGCACACGCGGGTACACAGGTGGACACAATTTTGTTCCAAGATCCACCCCATGTGATAATTTGACGCGTGTAAAGTCGTTCACTTCATTGATGGTCAATTAATACAGCGCATGCAAATTGAGTGGACGTGAGGGCGGAAGAAAGACATTATTACTCCACTGCGCGCATGCGAGTAGTTAAATCGTGGGTTGCTAGTAGTACTTCCATTGGTCTCCTTCGTATTCTGTGCCAATTTTTGACAGTAACATAATATTTACGCATTTGAGTAGTGTAGTACTTGAAATTTATGTTCTGCTAAACTCATCGGGAGCCGTTTCGGGCCTCGAAACCAAAACCATCAATTAATCTTTACCTTGTTCCCATCACATTCGAAAGCCTGCTCACACGTACTAGTACGTACCAAAGCTGAACATGTTCCCACTATGCAGGTATTAGTACTAGTGCTAGTACTTAGGTTATAAAAAGGGGAACTACCTAACCAAAAATTACTCTACCTTTCCTCCTCATAAGTGTTTCTTCTTCGTTCGTCGTTACCATGGCCGGTGAGCAGAGCTCTAGGTCGAGAACTACTCATAACAAGGGAGCGGCAACCAAGGCTGCGGAAAAAAGAGAGGGCTCGTCGCCACACAGAGACCTTGAAAAATCTCTCACGGGCAGGCGATGGCTCCCAAGAGCGCCCTAGCCGCGGTGGCGAACATGCCGAGCCGGCAGAGCTGGAGTCGTTATCCCTTGACGGCATGCCCGATTAGCTCAATAAGCACCTCAATAAGCAGAAGGAGTTCATCCAAGGCTTCATGGAGTTGCTGAAGGAGAGCCTCGATGACATGCCTGCTGAGCTCAATCAGCAGGGGGAGTTGACCGTCGGCTTGGTGATGCTGCTGAAGAACAGCATTGCCTCGGAGAAGAAGGCGACCGGTGAAATCCTGTGACTTCAGGAGGACAAGGCGAAGCTCTGCCACGAGATCGACCTGTTGAAGGAGAAGAACACCGGCTGGAAGAAGCTGCATGAGAATAGTAGTTCCTCGATGAAGATGCTGCAGGCCCTCGTCATGGAACAGAAGGAGGAGTTGGCGAAGCTCTGCATCGAGCACACGGCTGCTGTCAAGGTACGTCATGCTGCTGTGGAACAGATGATGAAGGCTCGTGTCGGGAAATCCCGCATCGTGGACAGAATGAAGAAGATGGCGGAGGAGACGTGCAAGGAGATGGAGGTCGTGGAGGCGATGAAGAAGCAGTTATGACTCCGTGGTGAATTAGATCATTTGGGGTGATAATCTTCCTTCTTCTTTTGCTCCTGTGTTTCATCTTTTGCTTCGGGTGTTTCGCCGCGCGTGTCACGTTCTCTGCGAGGCATGAATAAAACAATGGTTTTTTTGAGGGAATGAATAGAACAATGCTAACAATGAGATGACTAGCAAATTAGATCCTTTTTATCGCCATATGGCACTGGGCTGCCGTGTTTCGTGCTCCTCCGTTGCAGTACTACTCTAGTGGAAAACTTGAGTATACCTCACGGTTCTTTTCTCCTCCTCGATCAGGTCGTCGGCGCATTTGTACGAGCAGTAAAATCACAAGGCCCCGCCTTCCAGCAGTAATGAGCCGTCAAATCACAAAGGCCCTAGCCTCTCGTGAAACCGACCAAGCTAGACTGCCCCGCCCTCTAGCCTTTTAAAAAAAAGTATACTTTTGTACAACAGTAGTATCGATGGATTGCGCCATGGAGCAAAACTTGAAATAAAAAAAGGTGGTACATATAGAGAGCGCTCGTCACCAAATTATGCATATAGTACTATTAAAAAGGCTAGTCACAATAATGGTGTCCAGCACAACCCACCCCTCAAATAAAACTAAGAGGGTGCTTGGATACGTTTTAGTCCCATGACTAAAAGTAGTGGGACTAAAACATGCTAGCCTCACCCATGCTTGGATCCAAATACTAAAAAGGCTAGAATCAAGTTAATGAGCATTTATTATCCTCCAAACCCTCCAATCTAGAACTCGCCTGTGTTAAAGGAGAGGAGTTAAATGAGTAGAGAGAGGACTAATCCACATTTTAGTAGGGGTACCCCTGACTAAAGTTTTTTAGTCTCAAGACTAGTTTTAGCCCCTCTTTAGTCAGGGGTGCTTGGAACTTTAGCCTCTTAAAGAGACTATTTTTAGTCAGACTAAAATAAGTCCCTTGGATCCAAGCACCCTCTAAGCATCCTGGAATTATTTGACAAAACTAAGCACCCTGAAATTCTTTGACAACTAAACTGCTGGCTATATGATGTTGGCCATATATATTGTACGTATATAATGTGAAGAAACGAGTGGTAGTACTATACCAACTAAAAGATGAAATGTAAGAAATACTAGTATGTACGTACTGAAGAGTTAAAGTAATAAGAAGAAACATAACATAGTTCTGATGGGGGCTCGGCACAACACACCCCTCAAATTAAATTAAGCACACCTGAAATTAAACTTTGCAACTATTCGGGTAGACACTGCATTAGAACCACCATGAGCAACGACACTGCCACCTTACTCGGAGTCCTCGTCCACGTCCTCGACTTCGTCCTTGTCCCTCTTCCTCTTGGCCTATACTTCTTTGCTTGAACCGCACACTTGGCTGTTGCTCTTCATCCAACCCTTGTAGATATTGAAGCAAAGGTAGCCATCCATTGCAGCATAGTGGATGTGTTCTATATCTAGCACATTTTGCTGCCATGCATGACGATGAAACGTGTATGGAGGTTTCTCCAGTTTACCCTACGAAGGATGAACCATGGCTCCTGCCAGGGTCAGCATTGAAGGCTGACGAGAGGACACCAGCCGATTCTTCTGGAGGTCGAAGGGGTTGCCTACAATGAGACCTATCCGACGCAGGACATCCCTGTCGTTCTTAAAGTCTACATTAACAAATTTCACTGTTTTTTCCTTGAGGAAGTTCTTAAAATCCTGGCACTCAACGTCGGCATGGCATATGTGGTAGACCAAGCAAACATTATGTATGCAAACCTGGATCACGGCGGGCTTCTTCCTCTCTTCGTCCTTTAGATCCTTCTCTGGTCCCAGGACTGTGGTGTACTCAACATCTCGCCCAGCGACCCACTCATCATCTGAGTTTTCGAACATGCGTCTGAAGCGAGAAAGGCATCCTTTCACCGTCGGGGAAGAACGGGTGTAGATGACATCGGAATCATCGCCGGTGATGGTTCTAACCTTGTACTCACCACCAATCGTAGAGATTTGGGACACCATGGATTTGGGAGGAGGGTTAGGATTAGTGGAACTGTCGTAATGTGAATGGACGGGACGACTAGGAGCGAACCACCATAGTATTGAATGACGTGCGGGGACGAGTAGGAGCGAACTGCCAGCGTGCGAACGACAGGGTAGTGGCTTTCCATTCTCCCATGATATGGGCTTCCGAGGGCCCTTGGATCTGAGATCGAACGGTTGCACGGCGTGAGTCTAGACCTATGGGTGAATATCCTATCCTGGAGGGTTATTCTGCAAATTTTCAGCAACTTAGCATGCGACCGTTTGATCTCAGATCCAAGGGCTGCCAGTAGCCCGTATCATGGTTGCGCCTACCATGAACGTCGCGTCGCTCGGGCGGTCGCGCCCTTGGATATTTAACACGGTGCGTTAGGCTATCTGATGTTGGCATGTCATACATAGTCATCACTTAGTCACTCATACTACAACAATGTTGGCTATAAGGTTGGCTATAAGTGTATTTTTTACTCCTCTCTATCTCTTTCTTCGTAATGGAGGTGGTCCGGAATCGGGAGACTCACGCCGGTCGTAACGCCGTAGTTAAATGATAATGGCAAGTCAAATCACGGGGCCCCACCTGTCCAGCAGTAACTCGCTGTCAAATCACACAGCCCTACGTTTGCAGCAGCCTACTCCTTCGTCTTCTCGTGTCTTTGTCGAACCGACTAGGCGGAACTGCCCCGCCGCCTACCGCGCAGGAAAAGCCCCGCCCTCGACTTTTAAATAGTATACAGTATACTAATTTTGTATCCATGGATTGCGCCCGCGCCATGGAGCAAAGCGTCTAGAAAACAGCGTACACATGTATGGAGTATACATCACACCCGTCGCATTCGCGTCGCACCCCAGACGGTCGGTCGGTCTGGCATGCTGCTCTCTGAATGGAACGCGCGTCATATTGCGTTTGCACACACATGTGGGACGACAATTGAGAACCGACCATAGGCACACTCCCCGGCCCCGCAAGTCGGGTGACTTAATAGAAGAGGGAGACGAGTGATAGTACTAGAGAAGTGTTGTACTACGTTGGTGCCTGGACGATTCCTGCAAGACACGGAAGATCACTTCGTCCATGCATGTGACCAGACTCCACCAGACACGCCTGGATTGGCTATTGTCTACATATCATTCAGGCTATGTTGTACATGGCTGTAGTTGTGGTGAGAAATCTAAAAAAAAGGTTTCTTGTCATCTCGCAAAATTAGGTGTCATGTGCTTCGGATCACTGCGAGGGTTAAACAACAACAACTAAGTTGGGCTAGTCATTGGGGGCACATGCACGAACAGTGACTACTCGGCTGCCATCTAGGTCAAGCTGCCTATGTTAATTAGGACATCTATTGACGGACCCCTTTTCTACGAGTTTATATTTAATTTGAGCTTTGTTCCTCGTCTAGTTTGTCCGTCGGGATTCATGTTGTCTCCTTTGGGCAGTGAGGTTATGGTTTCTTGTCATGTGGCATTTTTTCGTGTTATATGTTATAATCCGGCGCTTCAGATCAAAATGACGACAACTGCGCCTCCGGGTCACGTGCATGAGGAGGTGGTTTTGCAATGGAGAAGATCAGAAGAGGGAGAGGCGAGACGGTGGTTTTGGAATGGAGATGGAGAGGAGAGGAGGTGGTTTTGCAATGGAGAAGATCAGAAGAGGAAGAGTCAAGACGGTGGTTTTGGAATGGAGATGATGGAGAGTAGAGGAGGTGGTTTTGCAATGGAGAAGAGGGAGAGGAGCGTGCGGCAGCGATTTAGGATTGGACGAGAGGGCCGGCGCGCTGTGACTGGATCAAAATCAAAATCAATTTACCCTTCAATTAAGAAAGCGACCCCACATTAACTAGTCTCCTTTTATTCTGGGTCATAATTGAACATGATTTTCGCACATAAAATATATGTTATACATTGCAAAAATAATATAATTTGAAAGTACATTCAGATACGAACCAAACGATACAATTTTTGGTGACATGCATTCACATTTTGCTTGTCAAATACAGTACATGGTCAAACTTTGACCCAAAATACGCAAAACAACAAAAAATACTTCCAAGATTAGTGCCGCTCTTCCGCACTTCTCCTCTTAGACCACCGCTGCTCCTCTCCTGTTCCAATCTAAATGCAGTGCCGCTCCTCTCCTCTTCCATTTCAAAACCACCGCCCTCCTCTCCTGTTCCAGTCCAAAACCAGCGTCGCTCCTCTCCCGTTCTAATCCAAAACCAGCGCTGCTCCTCTCCTCTTCCATTCAAAAACCACCGCCGGCGAGTGAAGGTGCTGTGGAGAAGTAGATCAATGGAGGAGTACAACCGATACGTGAGGAGCACAGACAGCGACCCTGTGAAGCTAGCTAGGATGTTGGAGATACAGTCTTGGTTTGACAAGAAGGACCAACTAGCGGCGACGGCGACATCCATGGCCAAATATCTGCAACAGAGCAAAAAGGCGGCGATACTCCCGGTGGGAGTTGCGCCGGAGTAGATAGAGCTGCTCCTCTGGGCCATGGAGCAAACAGATTCACCGAATCCGATCGTGAGGGAGCGGTAGTGGGAGTATCGATCCCAGATGGAGCATCCACCAGAGATTGAAGGATCGAACATCTACAGGGTGCCGTTTGTGAGGGTGTCCTGCCAGAGTGAGCCGGTGGAGTCTTCGTTGACCGAACCCAACTGCAAGAGGAGAAAAGCAGTTGGCCCGACGATGCTTCCCCGCCATCGTCTCCCTCGCCGTTCACATCATCTCACGGGGCGGCTGTCTGCCACCGAGGAATAGGAGGGGGCTGCCCCCCAGCCCAATAGTCGGGCAGGTTGTGAATTGTCAGGAGGAGCTTAGGGTTGTCAGTATTTGCAGGTTGTGAATTGTGTTTTGTGTTGTGTATTTTGAGAGTACTCTCAGATATGAATGTCTTTTGAATTTCAGATTTGCAGTATTGAGCATATGAAGTATTTTATGAATTCTAGAGATCTATTTTTAGCACTTAAAAAATGTAGTTTCATAGGAGTATAAAAGTGCAGACAATGTGATTCTCAGAGAAGAAACCGCAAGTTTCAGTTTCAGATAAGAACCTGCAAGTTCAGTTTCAAATAAGAAACTGCAAGTTCAGTTTGAAATAAGAAACTGCAACTTTCAGAGGCAGAGCATTTATATTAACACGGCCTTTTCAAACAGGGTTAACATCATGTTGGAAGTTTTATTCATGGTCGAAAATGGAACTACCATCCAGTTAACATCATGCTGATCAACATTCATGCATAGCACATCTTCATATGATGCACAGTAAAAATGCCCACACAATGTCGAGTGTGCGAAACACAGAGAAAACGAGGGACGAAGTTTTGGCAAGTGTTGGACGTGGTTTTGGGCTGCCCCGTCTAGGCTTTCATTTCTAACATGTGCAGCACACGACCTTGGATGGGAGGTCCATAGGCCTGTTTGTATTTTCTTAGGGCTGTCATGTATCGACCGGCCTATGGACCTCCCATCCAACTTATGTTTCCCTTCTAACTATATTATATATATTTAAATTATTTTATATGTTATTATATATTATTTTTATTGTCATCATATATTTAACAGATACTTACATATGTAATAAAACAATATCCCACATCTTATTAACTTATAAAAATAATTTCTTAACAAATAAAATCCTGGATTGTTTTGGCACGAAAATCCTAGTGATTGTGTACAAAAGCTTGGTAAGATTTAAGGACGAATGTACTAATAATACTTATTATTTAAATATATCTATAACAAAATGCTCATCCCCTTTTTATTTTTTGATAACATTGCTGGCCCAACCCAACATTATAATTAGAATCAGCCCAGCAAAATCGTGTATTTCGACAAAGTGCAAATGATCTGTAATTTTTTAGGAAATAAAATAAATGGGCCGCATGGAAGCTACATTATTTGTTCACCCAGCCCAGCTAATGGCTGTAATTCCAAAAAAAAGATCAAATTGACTGTAAATTCTACCACACAAAAAAGACTATAAATTCTGAAAAATGGGTTGAATACGTGCCACATTTTTGGAGGCTGAAATGTGGGCCAATAGGTCGAAGCCAACGCAAGTCATTGTCAATTTAGTCAACAAATGATTCTGACATGTTAGCCGTTGGATTTACATCCAACAACCGGCATCCATCTTCAATCTCTCGTCTTCTTCCTCCAGCGCCACCCGGACCACATCCCGCCTCCTGTTGCTAGCAGTTCTCCACACCTCCGTTGGCCAGGCCATCCCTCCACCCCTCCACACCTCCTGTTCTTCTCCACCGTTGGCCAGGCCATCCTTCCACCCCTACACACCTCCTGTTCTTCTCCACCGACTGCCGAACCACACCGCACTAGAACCAGTTAACCCTCGTACACCTCTCCGTCTGCGACTCTACTCCCGCGTGTTCCCATCTCTGGCTCATTAATGTCCGGGGCCTTGCTGTCGTGCACCACCTTGGATGCGCTCGACGCGGCGTGGTCAACATGGTCAACGAACGACACCATCGGAAGTAGACTGTGCGTGGAGAGGCTGACAGCTGGGTCCACGGCCGCACACAAGGAAATGCCTCCTTATTACGCGCAAAATAATGATTTCTCCACCTGACATCTGGGACACCGGAAGGGCCTCTGTATTTCACGAAAATATCATGCCCCCGCTGACATGTCGGACCCACCAGCTATCTTCGCACGCAAGGAAGTGCCTCCTTATTACGCAAAAAAAGAATATTCCCCCCTGCCAGCTGGAACCCAACATAGTGGCAGGCTAACTTGTGGGCCTACCAAGTTGACGGGGACGGAGGGCTTTGTCAACTTAGTCAATATGAACGATTCTAGCTCATGTTACCGTACGATGTTCATCCAACGGCCGTAGTGCTTCTTCAACCTCTGGTCTTCTTGCTCCAGCCGCCCAAACCAGCGCCGGTCGTGCCGCGTGCTCCTGCCTCCCGTGGCTGGCTATGATGCCGCGGAGGCCTCACTGCCCCCTACTACTCCCACCGCTGGCCAGGCCATCCCTCTACTCACTCACACCCCCTGTTATTCTGCGGTGATAGCAGCCTCACACCGCAGCCGAACTAGTGAACCCTCGTACTCCTCTTCGCGTGGGCATCCACTGCTGCGTCTTCCCCGGCTCCGAGTCGTCCCCTTCCTAGTCCTCGCCGTCGTCCACCGCCGTGTTGCTCTCGGCGCGGCGTGGTCAACGTGGTCAAGGAACGACTTCCATCGGACGTGGACTGTACATGGAGAGGCTGACAGCTGGGTCCACGGCCACAGCAAGGAAGTGCCTCCTTATTATGCGTAGAATAATGATTCCCCTACCCGACAACGGGGACCCACCAGACGGGCCACCGTATTTCGCAAGAAAAACGTTTCCCCCTAACTGTTGGGACCCACCAGCTACATCTTCGCACGCAAGGAAGTGCGTCCGGGCAAAAAAAAAACGATTCGCCCCCCTGACTACTGGGACCCACCAGCTACATCTTCGCACGCAAGGAAGTGTGTTCGGGCAAAAAAAACGATTCACCCCCTGACTCCTGGGACCAACTAGCTACATCTTCGCATGCAAGGAAGTGCCTGATAGTCGGGACCCACCTGGTCGAAGCGTACGTAGCGTTGTCATTCTGGTCGTGAATGTGTACGTACATATATACTGGTGAATGTAGAGGCGCGCACGTGTCGTAGTAGAGGCGCGTACATGTCGTAGTAGAGGCGCGCACGTAGCATGTACACGTACGTACAGCGGCCAGGGTGCAAGAAAGAAAATACGACCACGTATGTGTACATACGGGCGGGGTCTCGAACGCCTACTCGTGCATACGTACGACTAGGGCTCGTGTACATGGCTGGGTCGGAACAAAGAAACCGCGTTGTCGTCGTGTTCATGGGGAGGCAACGGAATGCGTCATGTTCATGGGGAGGCAACGGAATGCGTCGTGTTCATCGGGAGGCAACGGAACGCGTGGGAGCCAACCGGCTGGGTCGGAATGGAATGCGTGGTCGTGTTCATTGGGAGGGCTTGGATGGAACAAGCGATGGAAACGAGGCCCGGCGTACCGCACAACGGAGGAAACAAACCTCCTACATTCGGAACGGGGTCCTATTGATCGGGAGGGGTCTGGCGTACCGCAAAACGGAGGAAACAGACCTCCTACGGTCAAAACGGGGGTCCTGTTCATCGGGAGTGGTGTGGCGTACCGCAAAACGGACGAAACGGACCTCCTACAGTCGAAACGGGGATCCTGTTGATCGGGAGGGGTGTGGCGTACCGCAAAACGGACGAAGCGGACTTGTGTTGGAGCGCAATGGTCGAAACGGGGGTCCTGTTCATCGGGAGGGGTGTGGCCTACTGCAAAACGGGACTCCACGGGATACTGTTCATCTCCATCGTCGACCTCCTCCAGCCTCCACGGGCTATCGTCGACCTCCTCCAGCCTCCACGGGCTCCTGTTCATCCAACCTCCACCGCGCGCTACTCCGCCGGCTACTGTTCAACCACCCCTCCACCGTCTACTGTTCATCCAGCTCGCCACACCATGGGGTCTTGTTCAACCACCCCTCCACCGTCTACTGTTCATCCAACCCTCCACCACACCCTGGGGTCCTTTTCTTCCAGAGGCAACGCCACCGCTCACTGTTCATCCAAGCCCCCCCCACAACACTCACTATTCATCCCAGTGGCATCATTGACCGGCTTCAGTTAGCAGTAGTAGCGAAGGAATCGCTCGACCGGGTTCAGTTAACAGCCATTAATCGCTCGCTCGGGTTCAGTAATGCATAGCCTGCATTGCAATCCCTCGGGTTCAGTTAGAGCCAACGCCTCGCACACACGCGCGTACGTGTACGAGAGAAACGCGCATCGCTCGGCCCCCGACCTCCCACCATAACAGGGAACTCCCCGAAATTTTCCTCCCCCTCGCTTCTACCACAGTTTTTCCATCATGGACGGCCCAAAGAATGTCATGCAGCCGCGTCTCCGGCCCGCCTAGGACGAAAAGCCCATTTTCTGTCATGATTTTTTGTCATAGAAGTAGGAGTCCACCACATCTATGATGATACCGGGTTTTGTCACAATTATCGTCATAGAAGTGTCATATGTATGACAGAAAAAAATTTCGTTTGGCCCAAAATGTCACGGATGTGTCTTTTTTTGTAGTGTACTAGATTGATCTTTCTTGCAATAGGAGAAGTGCTTAGCTTTGGGTTCAATCTTGCGGTGTTCGATCCCAGTGACAGTAGGGGAAACGACACGTATTGTATTGTTGCCATCGAGGATAAAAAGATGGGGTTTATACCATATTGCATGAGTTTATCCCTCTACATCATGTCGTCTTACTTAAAGCATTACTCTGTTCTTATGAACTTAATACTCTAGATGCATGCTGGATATCGGTCGATGTGTGGAGTAATAGTAGTAGATGCAGAATCGATTTGGTCTACTTGTCACGGACGTGATGCCTATATACATGATCATACCTACATATTCTCATAACTATGCTCAATTCTATCAATTACTCGACAGTAATTCATTTACCCACCGTAATACTTATGCTCTTGAGAGAAGCCACTAGTGAAACCTATGGTCCCCGGGTCTATCTTCCATCATATTAATCTTCCAACACTTAGTTATTTCTATTGCCATTTATTTTACTTTGCATCTTTATTTCTCTTTATCATAAAAATACCAAAAATATTATGTTATCATATCTATTTGATCTCACTCTCGTAAGTGACTGTGAAGGGATTGACAACCCCTTTATCGCGTTGGTTGCGAGGTTCTTATTTGTTTGTGTAGGTGCGTGGGACTCGAGCGTGATCTCCTACTGGATTGATACCTTGGTTCTCAAAAACTGAGGGAAATACTTACGCTACTTTACTGCATCACCCTTTCCTCTTCAAGGGAAAACCAACGCAGTGCCTAAAAATAGTATTGATTCATGGAATAAGTGTAAAGATGCTTTTATCTCTAAGTATTTTCCTCCTGCTAAGATCATCTCTCTTAGAAACGATATTATGAATTTTAAGCAACTTGATCATGAACATGTTGCACAAGCTTGGGAGAGGATGAAATTAATGATACGTAATTGCCCTACATATGGTGGATGATTATACAGAATTTTTATGCCGGATTGAATTTTTCTTCTAGAAATCTTTTAGATTCGACCGCGGGAGGCACTTTTATGGAAATCACTTTAAGAGAAGCTACCAAACTCCTAGATAATATTATGGTTAATTATTCTCAATGGCACACCGAAAGATCTACTAGTAAAAAAGCGCATGCAATTGAAGAGATTAATGTTTTGAGTGGAAAGATGGATGAACTTATGAAATTGTTTGCTAATAAGAGTGCTCCTACTGATCCTAATGGTATGCCTTTGTCTACTTTGATTGAGAATAATAATGAATCTATGGATGTGAATTTTGTTGGTAGGAACAATTTTGGTAACAACACATATAGAGGTAATTTTAATTCTAGGTTGTTTGCTAGTAATTCCTCTAATAATTATGGTAATTCCTACAACAATTCTTATGGAATTTTAATAAGATGCCCTCTGAATTTGAGACTAGTGTTAAGGAGTTTATGAATTCGCAAAAGAATTTCAATGCTTTGCTTGAAGAAAAATTGCTTAAGGTTCATGAATTGGCTAGGAACGTTGATAGAATCTCTTTTGATGTTGATTCTTTGAAACTTAGATCTATTCCACCTAAGCATGATATCAATGAGTCTCTCAAAGCCATGAGAATTTCCATTGATGAGTGCAAAGAAAGAACTGCTAGGATGCGTGCTAAGAAAGATTGCTTTGTGAAAGCGTGCTCTTCTAGTTTCTATGAAAATAAAGATGAAGATATAAAAGTTATTGATGTGTCTCCTATTAAATATTTGTTTTGCAATATGAATCTTGATAATGATGGGACTGAGGATGAGCCACCTTTACCTAGAAGGCGTTCCAAAAATTTGGATCTTTTAGATCTTGATGCAAAAATTGGTAAAAGTGGGATTGAAGCGGTCAAACCTTTAGATATCAATGAACCCACTATTTTGGATTTCAAGGAATTTAATTATGATAATTGCTCTTTGATAGATTTTATTTCCTTGTTGCAATCCGTGCTAAATTCTCCTCATGCTTATAGTCAAAATAAAGCTTTTACTAAACATATCGTTGATGCTTTGATGCAATCTTATGAAGAAAAACTTGAGTTGGAAGTTTCTATCCCTAGAAAACTTTATAATGAGTGGGAACCTATTATTAAAATTAAAATTAAAATTAAAGATCATGAATGCTATGCTTCGTGTGATTTGGGTGCTAGTGTTTCCATGATTCTGAAAACTTTATGTGATTTGCTAGGATTCTGTGAATTTGATGATTGTTCTTTAAACTTGCACCTTGCGGATTCCACTATTAAGAAACCTATGGGAAGAATTAATGCTGTTCTTATTGTTTCAAATAGGAACTATGTGCCAGTAGATTTCATTGTTCTTGACATAGATTGCAATCCTTCATGACCTATTATTCTTGGTAGACCTTTCCTTAGAACAATTGGTGCAATTATTGATATGTAGGAAGGGAATATTAAATTCCAATTTACACTACTAGGAAAAGGCCTACTAGTGGCGCACCTGTTTTGCCTACTAATGGCGCACCACAGGTGCGCTAGTAGCATCACGCCATGAGTATTTTTTACTAATGGGTGCGCCATTAGTATCTGGTATACTAATGGCGCACCACGCAGTGCGCCATTAGTATGTCCCACGGTGCGCCATTAGTATGCCTCCCAGGGGCCATATATACCCATGTGCTCTGGCTTACTAATGGCGCCCTAGTTGATGATGCGCCACTAGTGCGCTCTGGCATACTAATGGCGCACTAGTTGGTGGTGCGCCACTAGTATGAATATTAGGGATTTTTTCTTTTCTGATATTTGCATAGGTTACATAATATATTACTTGACAGAATATAGACAGCGCCACACAGCAAAAGCATATTCATCGAATACTATAGAAGGTTAGTCTCCAAATACAATTCATCATATTAGTCTCCGAATTCAAAAGACCAAACAAAGATAGAACATTACAAGTCTCGAGACCGCGAGTAGCGAGTTTGTCAGAAGTAATACTAATGCTAACAAGTCCTACTAATCATCATCATACAACTTCTACTCGTTATTAATAACAAGTCATACGATCATACATTTTTGCGCTTTGCTTCCTTTCGCTTCCAAGAACCTCCTTACGACTGTCCATACATTTTTTCCATCCTTTGATTTGCATGTCTCCACTTCTTTTAGAAATATGGTATGGACAGTTGAGATTCATAGGATGGCCTGGCTGTATGTTCAAAACATTAAGGCTACCTTTCTGATACATCAAATGAGGCACACAATTCTTTGGGATTATCTGTTGAAAAACATAGTAATAACTTCATAGTTAGCAATGATGTACTAGTTTTAGAAGTATGCAAAAGATGCACAGATGTCGTAATAGTAAAAAATCTTACCAAGGTATCTCCATGGTAGTTACCGTAGTTGAACACACGCACTAGTGGGACGTATTGACCATAATGTTGAGGAGTTTGATTGTAGATATTGTAATTCTCAATGTCAGTACAAAATCCGACCAGATGATTTTTCTCCTTGTAAGTTAATTCGGAGCCATTGGTGTAGTGGGTTTTGTCTACCATCTCCTGCACATTCTTTGAACAATGAAAATCAGCTATCAATGGCAATAAGCTGTCAACTATTTTGAAATAAACAATATAAATTAGCTAATAACTATGCTTGAGAAACTCACATAGTGGTAGAATTGGAGGCGTATCAACAAGGACCTAAATGTCCATATCGTCTTGCTCGATTTTAGGATCACCAAGATCCATGGTGACAAGCATACCCTCATCAAAACCATACATCTTGCAAAATGCTTCCCAATTTTTGCAACCAAAATGGGTTAAGCTCCCGGAATTATACAGATTTACTTCAAAATCCACATTGTGATGAGTCCTTAGGTGAATTTTCTTTGTTTTAGAATTTTCATGGTCTTCAAAATCCATCCTCTCCAAGACATACCGTCTTGCATGGCATGGGATAAGCTATACTCGAATTGTAAAACATGAAAATTACACGTTGAAATAGTTGAAGTCATGCTTAATTATGAAAATAACACTTGTCGTCGTTGTGTACCGTTTCAACTTCGAAGGTCTCCTCGAGCTTAATGCTGAAGCGCCGATCATCATCCAGGTGTGGCATGTCGCACAGACCTCGATCATCGTGGCACCAGCCGCACTCCCCCGGGAGACTTTCGTTGTCCGATGACGACATATCCTATGTTCATAATTCAAAACTACATCATCTCTTGCGTTGGGTCCAATAAGATAATCCACAGTGTGGTGAAAACATGCCCTTCGAACTGGTTTGAGCTATTGGTGAATGGAGATGGTCTAAGATTTTCAGTAGTAAGAAGTGAAGTGGTAATTTTGAGAGCAAACGGTTAGGATGAGTGGTTCATCTTTCCTGTTTAGCTTTACAATACAATATTGTTAGTCATGCACACTTGTGCATTTTCAGCCAGGCCCGGTGGAGTTGGCCTAAAAACATTTCTTTATTTAAGCCCGCTACATCCATCTCAAGTATTTATGGTCAAGGGTTAGCAGGGCCATCCAAATAGAATATGTGGTATGGGCTTTTTTAGTAGGTCATCCTACCAGATTAGGGTTTATCAATGACGAGCAACTAACATTAGTAATAACTATGAGTTGATATCACACTTCTATATGTATAACACAATAGGCTGTTGATCCTACTTAATTAAGTACTAAGATACCCCGGCCCATGCATTTGTCGCAAGTACCCCATATGTCCTATTTTTAGCAAAGTCATGCTAAAATTCACTGAAAATTTCAGCATGACCTTTGCTGAAAATAGGACATATGGAGTACCTAAATTTGCCGGAACGGAAGTTAATCGACATTCCAGCAAACTCAAGGGCCTCTCGGGGTACCTGCAAAATCATTATCCCCGCGTAATGAAGTCGCCAATGGGTCGTTTAAGAAGATCACAATGAGACTACCAGCAATGACAAAGTACCGGTGGAAATGTGAAATAGCACAAAATCCTATGACCGCATCCAACTCAAGACTTTTGTCATGGGATTCCACAAGCCCACATTGGTAACAATTGTACTTCAAACATGCTGTTACCGGCCAACAACAACTCCAGAACGGAGTTAGCAGAGAAGAAAAAGCACCATAGACGTTCATCTAAAAACTCTTAAACGACACAGTGCAGAATCGTAAGCAAGATAGCAGGTGAAGCAACTACATCATACATTAGCAGCAGTTCATAGCAAAACTAGATGAATGTTTGGCCTCTTGATAAAAAACATACATCAGCAACATCACATACATCATACAAGATACAACCGCAGTTCATCAGCAGCATGTTGACGACTTCTAATTTAACAAAGTATCCTATTATTTTACCCTAATGAGACTAACCAACTGTTGAGGAGTTTGGCATATCTTCATAAAAAAGATTGTACAATTTTGTTTTCCCATTTCTTTTGCTTCGAAGAGTTATATATTCTTGATTCAGATATTATTCTCGCATGCTCTAGCAAATTATATGCATCTTCGACTGATTGTGTCAACTGCCATATATGTTGTGTTAATCGGCACCACTACTTCTCCTCACAAGTAGCAGTAGAAATGGCTGATGTAGATCCATCCACCCACTTTGAGTAAAAGGTTATAGCACCACAAATATACTTTTGCTTGCAAGGCTACATGTCTGAATTTTGACTGCATTCCAACACCAATCTAAATTTTTGTTACTGCATTCTATGGTCTGTCTGAATTTGACAGAGTTATAAATGGCGTTGAGCAACAATGTAATGTACATTTACATGTTTTGTCATACCACACAACACAACTGCACAAACTGCCGCTGATCATCCTCTATTCTGGGAAAGCTACAACAGTAGATACGAAACGATGGCTCACCGTGGGCAGCCGGTGCAGAAGGGCGCGGCGGTGGCATCCTGTTGTCCCCGCAGCGGCAGAGGACAGAGGGGCAGCCGGTGTAGAGGGCCGTGGAGGACGGCTGGGCTGCGGCGGGAGTGGGTACCGGCGGCGGCGAGGTCCGGGACGGCGGCGGTGAGGTCCGCGGTGGCGCTGGAACCCTAGCGCGTGGCCCTGCTCGAGGTAAGCCCAAGAAGCCAGACCAAGGGCGCGCGACAGGCATGAGCCACGGAGAAGTGAGGGGCGCGGGGGAGGGGAGGCAGGGGGCTTACTGGGGAAGGCTGGGAACGGCGTGGGGTCGCCGACGATCTCTGCGGCCGAAAGAGGAAGATGGGGTCGAGGACGACGCTTCGGGGCTCTTCCGGTCGCATGAGCCGTCGGGGAGGACGAGGGAGACGCGGCGGTGCTTCTGGGATCAGCGGTAGAGCGAGGGGAGCACGGTGGCGCGGCTATGGCGTCGGGGGACGACGACCGAGCGACGGAAGGAGGGGGCGTGAGGGTGTGGCGAGGGGGGGAGTGGATCTGGCGAGGGAGGGATGAAGGGATCGGGTGAATTAGCTGAAGATTACTAATGGCGCACCCCCTAGCGGTGCACCATTAGTATGTTTTTTTGATAGCAATGGCGCACCCCCGAGCGGTGCGCCATAAGTAACCTTTTTTTAGATAGCAATGGCGCACCAGCTAGCGGTGCGCCATAAGTAAATTATTATTATTTTTTGTTGGAAATAATAATTTTTTAGAAAATGAATATGAATATGAAACAGTAATAAATTTTTATAAAAACAGTAATAATTTTTTTAAAAATATCATCAAATTTTTTATTTGAAAATATTTATGAATATAAAAAATATCATCAAATTTGTTATTTGAAAATACCATCAAATTTGTTATTTGAAAATATAATCAAATTTGTTTT